>NC_048412.1:1574502-1591069 GCF_013103735.1 Etheostoma cragini | reverse complement strand
TCTGTCCAATTCACTACTTTTCAACCTAATCAAGGTCCTTCCTGAGGCTAGTTTGCAGCGGCACTGTTGCTCCGCTTGGCGTTTACAACGCCCTTGACCATTGTGATTGGTTTAAAGAAATGGCAATAAACCAGAGCACCTTGTTGTCCCATCCCAGTATGCTGTGTGGACTAGCCAGACACTCCTCCGCAGCGCTGTGGAGAAAAAGGTCTAGCAACGCGAGACTAGGACCTGCTAACCTCTGCCAAGTCTGATAGCCTGGGTTAGCTAGACAGTTGGCTTAAGCTTTTAAATGTAGCGGTAATCAGAGTAAATACAAAAAAAGGGTTTAATGGATTGGATCTGTTGAAGTTCATCTCCTTATCCTGTATTGTAGCTTTAGTGATATGTTCTCTTGATGTCATGACTGGTTGTTCATGGCGTCTGCACTTTTTTTTTCTTTTGTCTTCTCTGCATTATTTAACTGGTTTTCTTTGATTTAAAACATCAATTCTGGACACTTCACTCTACTCTACGTGTGTTTTTGGATGTTTGCAAGGCAACCACCGTGCAACCGCCAACTTTTTTTATGTGGTGGCATAAAAATGACACTGTGCAGAGGTTCAGTAAAGTTTTAATCCAGGGTTCCGCCCTCAAAGTCATTTAGTCAAAGTAATTAGAGGGTTTTGTCAGCGGCACTTCCAGATTGAGTAACACACTATAATTCTGGTCAGAGTGCATTTCTCCCTACTCTCACATGGCATTTGTCACACACACACACACACACACACACACACACACACACACACACACACACACACACACACACACACACACACACACACACACACACACACACACACACACACACACACACACACACACACACACACACACACACACACACCCTCCAAATGTAACCTTCGTGATGAGGGACATAAGAGTGAATTTTGAATTTAAAGCCCCGATTATCCCTGACCATGCAGACAGGAGATGATCTCTCAAGACAAGAAAAAGACGAGAAAAAGGACAGAGAAAAACTCACCCTCCGACAGTCCTCATCCTGTCTGGGAGTTGGACCGCAGATAGACAGTAATTGCCAGAGGAATCATTCGTTGCATGTTTCAATCTTTTGGTATTACCAATGAATCAAAGGACTACTGTACTGTATGTGCAATGGGAAAGGTGATCTGACAGGCCAAACCCACGGAGCCCCTGCAGCTCATTATTTAGCTTTATCAGCCCACCATAAGCAGATTTCAGGGGGGTTATACAGGGGGATATGTCGCCACCATTTGTAATTAATTAAAGAATTATAAGAGACAACCCACTCCCCAAAAAAGGTAAAAAGAATAACCGTTGACGGGGCTCAAAACAAACAGAAAACAAGAACTGTGTCTACTTCACCACATCGGGGGGGTTAAAGAACACAATAGGAGTGAGGAAATTAAAAATATCTTATTTGGAGCTTGTTGCTTTAACACGTCTCATTCTCCAACAGATTGGTTGTTGAGATGAACAAGAAGTTTTGAACAATACAGGAGAAAGATCATTTCCTTAACAGAAACACTTACATCATGAATATATGCAGAACAATTCACCAGAAGGCAGGAAATTAAGCGTTTGACACTCACAATTGGGGCTATAAAGTGCCCCCCCGACAATGTTGAAAAAAAACCTACGCCCTTAGAACCTGCTGTTCTGTTACGCTGCAGTCTCACAGCTCTCACTAAACTGGATTCCAGCTGCAGCAAGCAGCTGTTTTCAGCAAAAAAGTTCTGATGGAAACCCCCCCCACCCCTTCCAATTTGTCTGATTTGGTTGAAACAAACTCTGTGTGTTTGCCTGCTTAGTTGGACTGGTGTGAAAGCTATCGACTATGACTCATTTGAATTTATCTTGTTCTTAGGCTGGGCGTAGTTGTACACATCACACAATAATAAAACTGTCATTCATTAAAAAAAACAAGACTGCCTGGTTCAAAGCAGACTAGTTTGTGGTGTGAAAGCAAAAAAGTGTATTCACACAATCTGCTGCTGACCACAGCGTAGGGAGGATGCTCCTGTAGAGAGATGAGAAGCTAGTGTTGGGTGTACACTCATTTCAGCAACTTATTAAAAAAAGCAACGTCACAATTCCAATGCGTAAATACAGATCTTAACATTTAGTTGAAGGGGAGGAAACCATGCAGACACGCGCAAGGAGAACAACTACTATTACCTCCATAAACTGCCTGTTCAGGCTCTTTGTTTCTTTGTTTTGGTGGTTCCTTTGATGATACTGTTATCACATAAAATGATGGGCTCTACATTAATGGTACCATCAGTCTGGTACTGGCCCCAGCTGGGCCCTCGTTGAAGAAACCAGAAGCTACCAGACTAAACAACTTTTCTAAGAGAATCCCCAGACCTACAGTATATTCATCAGGTGGGAAAAAAAATATCTGAACCGTCCCTTTAAACACAAATGAAGAAGCAGCCTGAATCCTGGCAGCGAGATAAGCTTCCTGGGGGAATGGCATCATCTATTCATGCAGGTGTTGTCACTCTGTCATCGCATTAACATTCCTGTGCAAGACTTCAGGAAGGAAGGGAGCGGATCTTCTTTAACAAAGAAGAAGCGAGAGCTCTACATACACACGTGGGAACAAACAAGTGTATTTCTTAGAAGTGGAAACAAAAGATCAAGAAAAGTAGCATCCTGCCAGATATCATAATCTATTAAAGCAGGTAGAGCAATTTAAATTTTTGCATGGCATTGCCCGTAAATAACACTTTCATGAAATCCATTTAAATATGGCACAATATGAACATAATAGCTCATCAATTTAACTAAAGATATCCTTTAAACCCCCCCATTACTTTTCTTTTTTTCTGTTCCAGAACAATACTTTGTTGTCGCTTATTGTTCAAGTCAAGTTATTTTATGTTGTGTCAAAAATCCTATGAAAAAACAAGGAAGAGATCTAGGGACCATGCCCTGATGCCGGATTCCAATCAGGAGCCAGGCCCAGACGGTGGGCTCGTCAGCGAGCGCATGGTGGTGGGGTTTGCCACGGAGCTACGTGGCTCCTCTGTCTCCAGACCATGGGCAGACCACCTGTGGGAGGAACCAATGGGGTCGGGTGCGCTGTCAAATTGGTAGCAGCAAAGGTCAGGGGCTTCGACAGACCACACCCGGGCAGCAGAGGCTGGCTCTGGGGACGTGGAAAGTCACCTCTCTGTGGGGGAAGGAGCCGGAACTTGTGAGGGAGGTGGAGCGCTACCAGTTAGATCTGGTGGAACCATACTCCTGGATAGGGGTTGGACTCTGTCCTAATCTGTCCTAAACCCAGGGTGTGAGGCGCCGGGCGGGTGTGGGGATTCTCACAAGCCCCCGGCTGGCCACCACTGCGTTGGAGTTTACCCCGGTGGACGAAAGGGTCGCCTGAGTGGACAATGTTCAAAATTTCCTGTGGTCTTAGGGTCTTAGGTGCCTCAAGGGGCGGTAACCCAACGGTGGACAACGGTGGTCAGGGAATCCGTCCGACTGAAGGAGTCTTTCCGGGATGTATTAACCCGGAGGACTCCGGAGGCAGTTGAGGGGGACCAACGGGCCCAAAGGGCTGCAGCCTCAGTCGTGACAGAGTCAAAGCAGCGTTTAGTTGAATCCTGTTTGTTTTTGGCTAGGGTTGTCTCATGGATACATTCAGAGAAGAAACAATTCAAAACCCTCATGTGTTCTGCAGTTTTACTTGAGTTATCACTCCAGTGTATAACGTAGCGTTCAGCAGGGTTTGATGTTGAGTTCCTGTATCAAGCCTTCAAACTCAGATATTCTCTGAACATGTATTTGTGATGTAAAACAATCATTTACTCATGCATCAGGTACATACTGGATCAGGAATGTCGGGGAACCAAAAACACTGTGTTGAGCCTGGAGAGCACATGGCATCAATAATTAAACATATCATTCACACGCTTGTATTACACCTGATGATGAACTTCAAACATGTCACAGTATGCTGTACATCTTCAAAGTAGTTTTTACTTTATTATGGCCATCTAGAGACTTTAAGGATAGAATGTTGGTCATTAATAAATCATAACCATACAGTTGTCTGTACACTGAGAAGACACGCAGGCTCTCCTGAGACAAACATCACGTGATTAGGTTCAAGGAAAGAAAGAAACAAATACAATAAGTGGAGTATATGCAGTAGCAGTAGGTGTAGCGGCAAATTGTGTTACCAAAGACCGTCTATATCCACGACATTTCACTTCCGGGATTTTTCCGGCGCCCTTTGCCATTTCTTGTGTTTGTTGATTTATTTTAAAGAAATTAATAATAGGTTGTATGTTCTAGGTTCGCGGTATTGTTTGATAGCACTGTACTATTAAATTAATTGTTGAGGTTTGGGAATGCAACAACATCACTTTAAAAAGCATTTGCAGAGCGTTATGGGGATATCTAGTGATAAGGATGGCTTAGCTATACATGATGGAATTATTGAAATTATTATCCAAACTGTCCACTGTAAACCTCAAAACTGCTTTAACTAGAATGCAAGTGCAGAGATTAGCAGCTGTTTGAAGCCTAACCAAACACACCTTACACGGAAGAACAAACCAGTAGAATCTACTCCGTTGGGTTTGGTTCAATCTGATGATGGAATCAATAATTATCTGATGAACTAGCTATTTTTCTTTTCATTTACACAAAGATCTGTCTGTGTACTGGGACACGCACACACACAAACACACAGTAGTGCTGACCTTATGTATGTGTTCACGATGCTGCAGCAGCAGTCCACAGTGAATTGAGAGAAGACATGAAGAGAAACAAATAGATGGCATAAATCTAGGACGAGCCTTCCCCCCAGGAGGCTGCTGTGAATGATACCGTTCAACAAAGTCCAGACTACACTCAACTGTACACCACTTATACCTCCACCACATTCAACATACAGTTCTGCACTCATAAAGAGTGCTAAAATACAGTGTTGAATTACAAATTAGAAAATATAACTGCAAATATGCTGCCATGGGTATGCAAAATTGATTTTACAACATTTAGGCTGGCAAAGTATGTAGAATGTGAATTCATACTGAACAAAGTATAGTAACAGTACATCACTAACAGGCCGTAAATGTACTACTATTTTAGATCTCTTCCAGTCTTACTTGCTGAAGAGCCCTAACATCTCGTTATCCGTCTGCTGGAACCCGAACCCGACTATTCTGCTTTGAGGGTGTTTTCACTCCTATTGTTTGGTTGCTCTGGTCCAAATCAGTTGATCAGTCTGTAAACTTGAAGCGGTTTCCCCTTGGTTCAGTTTCACATGTAAAAATAATCCAAGCAAACCAAATTGTGTCGGTACCAACAACGCAAGAACGTTCACTTGCCAAGAAACTAAATTAGTCCTGTGTTCTGGACTATTCAAAATGTCTTCAATCTCCATGGTCAAACCAGATCATTTTATTTAAGTAATCTGACATTGTAACTGAGATTTTGCTCCGCTTTGCTGGTTTCCGTCTCCAACTTTTGCGTTGGCTGATTTGACCACGGAGACACAAGTTTTTGTGAGAGAAACACTGCAAGCTGCTACAGTTTTCTGCTTAGCCCCATTGCAGTTTGCAAAGCAGATTGACTACAAATGAACTATGGTTTGATCCAACCAAATTAAAGGCTGTAGCTGTGAAAACCACCTAAGAGGCCCGGGGGAAGGGCAAGGAAATGGAAAAGAGAATAATGGAAAACTGAAGAGAAGGGGAACTAAAGGAATGGAAGATATTTAGGCAACTGTATGTGTGACTATGGAGGACCACTTTAAGGGGAGTCCATGTGTCAAAGTCTCTGGAATTGTTCACTTCTGGCCTAGTCTCACATTACTAGACCTTTTTCCAAGGTGCTGCAGAGGAAGGTTTGGTTAGTCAATACAGCATTCCACGATGGGAGGAAAACGTGCTCTGGTAAATTGGCAATTCTTTAAACCAATCACAATTGTCTTGGGCGGACGGAAACACTGTGCTTTCTCAGTCAACACAGACAGCACAAAAAATGAATCATACAAACACAGAGTGCACGTGTTATGTACTCTGAAGAACAGGTTTGGAAGTAGGTCTTGGTAGATTGAGGATCTAGTCTTTTGGCTGCGTCTCTACTTTTGACATGATGATGGATTGTTGCGTTGTAACATGGAGGGTTGAGCCCTCAGGGTAAGCACTACAACATAGCTGAATAAATCACCGGCAGGGTGTCACAGCTATCTCAGACACTGATCTGCTACAGAAAGACAAACTTCCTTCCTTCTGGTGTTCTTCAGTTTGCTTCCGTCCTCTCCAGGTCAGCAGTTGAGCCTTACGTCTAACCATATGAAGAGACATGAAATTACGCATGTTAACAGACACATAGAGTGCAGTGTAATTAAAATGCAATTACAGTAGTTGAAGCCAGTTATCCTCAGCCTACAGCTCTTTAGACAACATCCTGCCTGTGGTTTCATCTCCGGAGCCATGAGGGTGCTGAGGGATATTCATCCCCACACCCACACCCACACCCACAAACCCACACACTTTCCTCCAGTGTGCTGATGCATCCGGCGCCGTGCTATGTAAAAGGAATACTTGTCATTGGAGCGCAGGCTAGAGTGGCAGGATGAAAGATAACCGCGTATCCATGAGTTGCTGCCAGAGGCCTGAGCAGAGGAAGGAGACGCGTGAGAAAAGGCCAGAGATGTGGGGGAGACGAGGGCAAGGTTGTTACATTTCTGCAGTAGGCTGGCTGCGGTAGTGATGCAACAGCTGCGAGCAGACAGGCCGCCTTCTCTGACTTCAACAGGAGGGATTTAACCCTGCTAGCCCACTGACGGTTACTGCCCACCTGTTCATGCTCCTAAACAAACATTCCTTTTGATCAGGGCCTTCAGGTCTCACAAGGGTCCTTGGAGCGGGGCACAACAGGTTTTAGCGGTATTCTAATTTCAGAGATTCCACGAGTCCCATTAGGGGCTGCAAGGATAAGGTTTTCTAGAAAACATCGCTCAGCGGGCCCCTGCTGCTCTTCTCCTCCGTGCACTGGCACACCTTTCATCCAAACACACTGCCATGACACAGATGTCATGATAGATGCATCTGTGGAGATACAGCTGGACATGTGAGACTAGGACAATGCAAATGAAAACTCAACAGTATGGTGTTCCTCTACCTTCACCGCATCAACATCAACAATGCCATAAACCTTTGAAAACTAGTCTATTTGTTTAGTTTCAGGCAGACCACCTATAAAAGACCTCCTCACTTCCTACTTCAGCTCCAAGTCCTTTTTCTTGTGTTGACTGGCTGACTGAAAGTGGAGCAGGTTCTTGGGTCCTGTCAGGTCTAATCAAAACGTGTCCTTCTGCTTAAACGGGGATGAATTGATGATTGATTATGGTCATGGAATCTCAGATTGCAGCACCATGAATTGCTGGTATGTAATCTCACTTCCACCCCCAATCCCTATTATTCCTCCCCTCCCCATGTATCCACAGTAAAGAGGCTGTGACCTGAGCCTGGGCAGCTGCACTCTGTGCTTTATAGTGAATTGTAGGACTTTGAACACATCACTGCTTCAATCTGAAAATGAGAGCAACAAAGCAAGTGCAATACCTGTGGCTTCATTGTGGTATAAACTGCATGAGGACAATGCCAGAGAAATATATATTCCAAATCTCAAATCAAAATGTAATCATTTTAAAAACCTCCACACGTGTATTGTCCATAAATATCTTCTTTTTGTCACTTTGTGTACATTTGTGAATTGTGTCAATTACTGAAAAACATCACCCAAACCAAAATTCCTTAACCTGACTAGGACCAAACACAGCCAGAGCCTGTGAGGTAGCACCTTCCAGGGTGGATGGCGTCTAATATTTAAACTCCCAAATGTTTCTCAGGCTGGAAATGTGATTGGCTTCTTTGTCAGAGTAGGTTTTGAGAAAAGAGAAAAAGAGAACATATGTTTTAACCTTAAAGGATGTAAGAAACAACAATGTTGCCACGACAATGTCTGCAAACAATGGCGCTCCTTTGCTTGTGTAACTGGTGGTTTGGGATTGTGCTTTGGTTTCTTTTTCTACTACTTTGTTTTTTTGGTTCCGTTTTGTCTCCTCGTGTTTGTGTCCTCCCCGATCTTGTGTGGTAGTCTGCCTCGCGTTCCCCTGTGAGTGTCTGTATGTTCTGTTTCCTGTTTTATTTTGAAGGTTGGTCCCTGTCTCTTCTTGTCTATAGTTTTACTTCTTGCCTGTCAGATTGTCCTGCCCCGACGTAATGTGATTCACCGGATGTATCACCTGTTCCTCATTACCTCGTTACCCCTTGTATTTAACCTCTGTGTTCCCCTTTGTCTCCTGTGAGATCATGTTTCTTTGTGCTGTGCTGTTCGTCGTCTTGTCAGAAGTTAGCCACGTGTTGTTCCTGTTCACATACCTAATTCATCCCCGTGAGTTTTCCCCTGCCTTTGTTCCCTGTTTTTGCTTTGCTTTCCACCCCGGAACCTTTTTGGGGATTTGGTGACTTTGTGTTGCTGTGGTCAGTTCCTGTGTTCTTGTGGAATTTTTTTTTTTGTTAAAGCCTTGGGAAGCTCTCTCCTAACTGCTGCCATCTCTGCTCTTGGGTCCTCACTATGCTCGCATCACAGTAAGTGGTCAAAGAGTGTTTAACGTCACTCTTCTCAGGAGAATTGTTCCTTTACAAAGCTGCAAACACGGCTGTAGATGCAGCTGCTTCTCTGCCTTAGTTCAGCAGCACAAGCTTTACCTTTGTTACCTGCGGTCCCTCATGCTTGTATTTCCTGACTTTTTTTGGCCCACAGCAGCTCCAGTCCAGTGCTCTGATTGAAATAGACTAGTGGGCTGTGATCTTATCTCTTTACAGAAATACATAATCCAGTCTAGTCAAAGGAGTTTAAATGTTTGACCAAAATCTCTCACACTGATGTGTTATAGCTTATTTAATTTATGATCTTGTCCAACCTACTTCCCCACGCCAACAGGATGCTCGCACTATCACCTGAACATCCATCTTGTCAGGCTTTAGTAACGCATTTGTTACGGCCATGGTTTAGGGGTATGTAGTCTGGATCAACAACAGTTCATTTACCCGCCGGATGCCCCTGACCTTCCGCTTTCTTTGTGTTTATGTAAAACTCCTATCACATCAAGCAACAACGTTACACGTGTTCAACAAGACAGACCCGCTTGGTTCTTTCAGGGAATGATTGTAAAGATTAACAAAGAACATGGTTCGGGCGTATCCTCTCTAACTGGGGCGTTTTGGGACTGATTGGTGAGATGTCTGTGGACCAAGTACACAAGGAGATACACTGGTAAGAGTTAATGAGGTGTAACCATGCATCAGCTCATTTAAATAGCTCACGTCACTGTGTTGTTTTAACTTCATTTAATATTGAATGACACGTTTTCTTTTGCAGGTTTTAGAAATGTTCCACCACAACAAGTTTCTTCCTGAGACTATTCTGCAGAGCCACCGTCGCTGCGTCCGGAGCTTAGCGCTGCCCAAGATGATTGCGATTGGTTTGAAGAAATGTGAGCAACCTCGGGCCGTTTTTTCACTTATGCAGGAGTGTTTATGCTCCTGTTGCCGGCCCCTTCTTCGCAGCTCTGTCCAGACAGGCAATCAGTTCTATCAGAACCGGACAGTATGTCGTTTCGAAAGAAGAGCAAAGAACGGTTCTGGAGATGTGTAGGCAAGAAGTGTTCAAATCCCCCAAATAACTAATTCAATATTGCCTTAAGTTCTACACAAATGATAACATGCAGAGACCTTTGATTTTCACTGGAAGGGAACTGTATTGAGCAGGATTTCTAGGTTGACTGACATTGTTTCCTCAGAACGGGGTCAGCGGCGTGCTATGGGCTCAGAGGTCCGTTTTCTCTCGTTTCGTTTACTGGCTGTGTCATAGATGATATCCAATCAGCAGAGACGTGTCTTTAAATTTGTGGTAATCAAAATGGCAGTGTGCTTGCGCAGACAGCTGGGTTTTCTGACGCCCTGTTTCAGTTTAAATACACAAGTTGCTAGGTCACGCCGGGCCTGAACGTGGCCTGTATGATTCTGTGTAACAAACCATCTGGTGCGCCCTACTACTACATCAGACAGCATTATTCTGCAAGATGAAAACAAGCTTGCAGTTGGCCAGTTGCCTTTATTCCCTGAGCCAAAACTTTTCTGTGCCCCCCCCCCCCGCATCAGATCTTAATTAACTGCACTTTACTTTCCGGCTTCATGGATGTTACTGGGATTTTCTTGTAACATATGTTTTTTTTTTTGAAGAAAACAATGAAATCAAATAAAAGCTTTAAAAAGATACAAACTTGAAAAAGGAACAGCAGGATGTAACTGGATTCAGCAATGTAAACGTAAAGGTAGGTTTAATCAAGTGCTTCCTACACACAGGTTAATGTGCCAATAGATCGTGTTGTCGTTGGCTCTAGTTTCTGCTGCCAGTCACACTGGTATAGTGTTCTATGGCAAGCAGAGGGCTTTGAACTAAGTAGAGAAAGGTAGCAGGGTGGTGGGTGGGGAGGAGATGTCTGAAGGTATTATCATTATTACAGAGGAGGGAACAGGGAATAAAGGAGGGGTGAAAGAGAGGCTGGGACAGAGCGTATCAGATGACAGGGCTTCCTCCAGCAGGAGATGACCTGTCTAAGAAACTACTCATTTGTGCTCAGGCACGGGCCGTCACTCGGCTCTGATAAGAGCCAACACCTGTTCATTCAGGCTGCAGAATGGAAGACAGACATCAACAGACAAGCACAGACTAGCACTGACTGCTGTCAGGCCTCACTTCCTCTTATAAGGGTGCAGTGCATAGGAGCTCACACTCTGTTTAACTGTACTCTCCTTCTTTGTAATACTGCTTATTTTCGGTCTGCCAGCATGCACAACTTGAACTGTCAGTACCTCTCCTGGAAAACATTGTTTGTTGCATTGAGTGCACTGAAGTTGGCAACAAAAGGTGCATGCAGTGAAGGTAGAACTTTAAAAAATTGACTCTTTGCTGAACTTAGCCCCAGACATACTTGAGTCCTAAATTGGAGATGTGGGTCCTGATTAGGTGTAGCAGTGGCCACCGTTCAGTAAACCTTTCAGTCACTTTAACTGATTATTGAGAGCTAATTACGTATTGTCAGTCGTATATGTTTATTCCAACTGCCCACCTTTATTATATTAAACACAAAAAAGGAAAGAATGCAACACATCCACTGAAAGAAATCTTAGCTGACATTTAAGCCAATAGCATGACCAGCCATGCTTTCAAAGAGTGGCTACAAAATGAATAATTATATTGAAAGAAATGGATAATACTCATGATTGGAATGATCATGATTCTAGTCAGACTGTCCAATAAAGATTAGGCAAAGATGTGGTCTAAATTTAAACCACAGAAGTGACTGTACATGTGTATGGTGCTCCATTTTGCTCAGTCTGTTTATGGTCATCACAGAAATATATGTGAATATTGCAAAGAAAAACAGACTCTTTGTCCAAAGCGACTTGATGAACAACACAGATACGAACCAACGCTAACTATTCTTAAAAAGCAACAAAAAATTCAGAAAAGGCGACAAACCTTTGAAAAGTGGAACAAAAGCATCGAAAAAAAATTAATTTCCCTGGTTTATACAAAGTTAGCAATGCAGCATGCAGGGATTCTGCTGGGTCTAGCACAGCAGCATCTTCAGTGATCCCGAGATAATGGAGGCGGGAGAAAAACACTATGTTTCCCCAACAGGCTGTCATTACTGCCGCAGTCAGACGATGAGATATAGTGTCTGGTCAGAGACAGAGACAGAGAGAGACGGACATCTCCTGCAGGGCTAATGACACCGTTCCATTAACCTCTGACAGAGACAAGCAGCCCTGTGTAGAAGGAGGATGTCTTCCATTTCCAAGGTAAACAGTAGCTGGATGAGGCTCATCGGGCACGTCTGTCTGTCACACAGCAGCACATTTTACCTGAGTCATCTTGAAAGCCAGATTCCCGTTACTCCTCCAAGTAACATACAGGGCTTCCCTGCCATTATAAGTCTTAGGTGCAGCACCTGAGCCATTCATGGCAGCACCTCAGCAAAATGAATGTGAAATGCCCTAAACGGCGAAAACAGCAGCAAAAAACATTTAAAAAGGATCAAACTAATTCAAAGACTTTTCTCAGATCTAATGATTGTAGTTGGACTTCTTCAGCAAGTTTTGTCTTTAAGCTTTCTAAGTTATTTATTGATTATCTACTCTAGCTTTTTCAACATAACCAACACTATATGGTAATAATAACGGCCCAAAATGATGTCAAATCGTGTGATTTCTTTTATTGAAAAACATCGCATCACAGGAAAGACCCCCAAACCCCTCTGCTAAATATGTGCACCTAAGTTTTCCTCAAACGGAGGGAAAACACCAAAAGGACATGCTCTAGGTTAAGTTGTGGTGACCATAACTTTAAAAAAATAATAACATGATTTTTGAGATGGCTTTAATTAATGGGTTGTTGTATTACTTTTGAATGTTCTTTTGTTCTGTATTGCTAAAGGGACAATACTGGGATTTTCAACCTTATCTTTATATCTAAGTGAGGGATATGGTGTCAAAACTCTTTGAGCAAATATTTCCAATGTTCTCTGTGTCCCTGCCAGCAGCAGCTGCAAAATCTGCTCCACGTCCGTCCACCAGAGGAAAATACTTTTACAAAATGAACATTCAGGTGACCCGCGGGACAAGAACCGGACGTGAACCCCGATCCCCTGGGGAACGGTCCTGTGTTGTTTGACCCATCAGGCACCCCAGCCTTGATAGTTTGCACACAGGGATCCTAATGAAGTATTTTCTATTTTTGAAATCCCACGTATGACCCTGACCAGACATTAACATGGCTTAAAGTGCCCTTTAAACGGTCGTTTGTCTGTGGGGAAATCATGAGGATCAAACAGGGTACATGGTGAAAAAAAAATCACTGATGTTATGATTTTGGAAAAAAAAGAAAAGCTGTTTACTTTCCAATCTGGACCATTTTCATACTGTAGGTAAACACTGATAACGTTGACTCTGACCCAACAACCTGCTAGTACACACATACATACACAAACACACACACAGACACACACAGGCAATCAGTTAGCTTTGGGGAATTTGTGAGGGATTATCAACATCAAAGTCAATAGAAATGTCAGCTTGGCTATCTTTGGAAATGCCAGCAACCCTTTGCATATCCGTACCCCCCCCCCCCCCCCCCCCCCCCCCCCCCCCCCCCCCCCCCCCCCGCACACACACACACCTGCCCCTAGCAGAGGAGGTGATTAAAGCTGCTCTGGCGAGTGTGGCTTTTGATCTCCAAACATACTGGAAAGCCCTTACAGGCAAAGCAGTAGAAACAGATGACATCACAGCCAATCAGGGGCTCCCACAGCCCCTCGGGGCCCCTCCTCGCAGCACTATCATCCACATTAACAGGATTAAGCAAATACAGCCAGCTCAGGTCAGAACATGGGCTGAATGCAATAGTAATATCGGGGCATTTTCAGGTCATCTGAATGAGGTGCATGGACTATTAGGAGGTAAAAAAGTCAGGACTAGGAGGATGGATGTCAGTCAGGACTAGGAGGATGGATGTCAGTCAGGACTGGGAGGATGGATGTCAGTCAGGACTGGGAGGATGGATGTCAGTCAGGACTAGGAGGATGGATGTCAGTCAGGACTAGGAGGATGGATGTCTCTGGAACTCAAACAAACAGAAACCCTCAAAGTTGTTAAAGGTGTCCTGCCACACAAAACCATAATTACTTGCATTTTTTTTTTTTAATCTGTCAGGTCCTTATGTGTGTGTGTGAGTGTGTGTTCTGTGGTGAATGTGAAGATGAACTGCTACCTCCTCTGTCAGCTTTAGCCACTGAAAAGAAATAAGAGGAGAAATCAGACCAATCACGCAGCTGATCAGTCTGACGTCATGTTGCCTGAGCTCATTAATATTCATGAGCTGGGTAAAGGATGCTGATAGCCAGGCTGTCATTGGCTAGCTGTTGAATCTTAATGAAACCTGGCCCAAATGAAGCTGAGTCTTTGTGCAGGCTTTCTGTACCACACTAGAATGGCTTGAAACAAGGTAACCACGGTAACCAAGTTACAGAGTCCATGGTAGGACATTACCATAGACATTACCACAAAGTTATGACATACGAGTGGCAGGGCACCTTTAATATTTTCGCCCGCTAGTGGCAGCAGCTGAGGATGATGATTGATCCCTCTTACTGTCATGGCAACAAGGGTTAAAAATGATGAATAATTCGTCGGAAGTATTTGCGATTGAATACAAAGTGAACGCAAAGACGCATATTTGCGGTGGGCGATGCAAAACAAACATGCTGAATTCACATTATTGCCAAATGATTGAAATGTTTCGCATCAGAAATGGAAGGATCATTGTAGCCTACCTTATGTTTCTACAGAGACCGGACTGATCGCCTACCAAGACCCAGGGTCCGTCTGAGGTTTAAAGGAAGCGTTTCCTAACCAGTGGGGGGGGGAATTGTTGGGTCTTTGTAAATTACAGTGTGGTCTGGACCTACTTTATTTGTATAAGGTGTCCTGACATGACTTTAGTTATGATTTGACAGTATAAAAAAACTGAAAGGAATTGAACTGTTACATGTTCTGCTGTGATCACTGATGACCTTTAACCTTTTTGCCTGACCTCATTAAATATTCCTGTGTTGTGTTTGAGGTCCAATAGGAAAAGTTCATAAAGTTTTCAAAGGGACGATAACACAGGCTGAAATGGATCCCCCAGACCTCATGGCCTCCTCTCTGTTTAACCCCCCACACACTAACCCATCTCCATGCAGACAGCGGTAACAGGAGACTGCTAAGCATCTCAGTGTGTCCCCCCCCCCCCCCCCCCCCCCCCCCTCCTCCCCCCAGGCTCTCCCACATCCCCCTGCAGCTGCACCTCCTTGCGCCAAAGAGGAAACAGCTAGAATGGACTACTTTGTTTCACCCCCCCACCCTCCCTCCATCCATACGCCTCAGGTATCACAGCACATGGAGCTCCTTTAAGGAAATTGGAACAGTTTGTCTTTATTAAAAAACTGAAATGGTAACACCAAACACTATCTACAAAATGAGCCGATAAGCTGTCTGTCCTGATCAAAAGAGAGATTGTAGTTCATCTAATTTCTTTAAATATTAAACCTAGATTGTAACTCTGTGTCATTTTAATACAATATTTTGTTACAACCTTTTTTCATTGCTTACAATTTATAGGTTTACATACTTTTTCTACATATATTGAAATACATATGCTAGTAACATTACATTCATTCAAAAACACAAGTGTAATGCTAAGTAATATCAAATTACAAATGCCTTATGGGAATTAATATCAACACTAAGTTTACGTTTAATCTCATCGGATTTTCTCTTAATCGGTAAACAGCTGAGGGAAAGAAATTTTATTTGCCAAATAAATAATGACTTGTGATTATATTTTACGTCATTTTATGGTTTTAACCCACTATAAAAAGAAGAAGTTTAAGATCATTTCTGTCACTTTTTTACGCTTTCTTTGCAGACAGGGCAGATTTTATTCGCATGAAGGTTTTTAGTGAGCTTCAGATAACTTGATTGACAAGTGGATGGAAACATAGCTACACTCCCCATAACATTATAATATGCTGACAATATGTTAGTGTTCTGCACACATCTTACTCCATGCCAACAAGTGGCAAAAAAACAATGAATGGTCCTTTAAGGTCTTGTGTAATTATTTGCCCCTTCCCCGTCTTATTAAGTCAAGATATTTAATGTTTCATTTTAAATACAACCAAAATGTTGTAGTGTTACATATACTGCAATTGTGTCATAGTCACACATACACATCCTAGCACTGAGCACCATACAGTATTTCAATTGAACTTAATTTGCTGTTACCAGACACCAACCAGAGTTGGAAACGTGTGGCTGCTGGGAGTGTTTTTGGAGAACATAATTGAATCCGGGAAGCTGGGAAACCCAAATCCTGCTAGTGTGGTTTACAGTTCCAGCAGCTTTGGCGTGGCACTGCGTGTAGCGGTGGCCCTGCTCCTTGCTTAATTAAAATGGACTATGAGAAATAGTTTTGCAGCAGTGGTCGGGGCGGGTTCAAATTCAGTCTCAATCATTAAAATCTCAGCTTCAGCATGTGTTTGCTATAAGGGTGAACCTTTAAGGCTTTAGACAGGAGAAAGACACTGGAGAAATGGCTTGCATGGTTTTTTTTTTGTTTAGCTACATCAAAAACCCAAACTAATTTTCTCTGTAAGAATTTGGTAGTGTGTAATTTGGTCCATGCTTGTCTACATTCACTCTAACTGATGCAGGTCCAGTCACACTGTCATTAGCCAGTAGCCAGTCGGAAGCAGAGTATGAGGGCCCTGACATTACCTAGGTAAGGACTACTAGCCAGTCAGAAGCAGAGTATGAGGGCCCTGACAGTACCAAGGTAAAGACTACTAGCCAGTCAGAAGCAGAGTATGAGGCCCTGACAGTACCAAGGTCAAGACTACTAGCCAGTCAGA
>NC_048412.1:1573206-1574402 GCF_013103735.1 Etheostoma cragini | reverse complement strand
CTATGATATTCTGGCCATGGGTCACATCTCTGGCCCAGGTCCAGCAGCTCCGTCTCACACGCTGTTACTCTACCAACTCAAGTTAGTCGCATTCAATAATTTCTTCTGTGTTTTTTTCACCATGGCGGCCGCGATAGCAGAGTTACCAGCAGAAACACTGGTACAAATACAGGTTTACCTCTCATGCTTAACAATATACAGCTTTGTTAATAACTATTAAAACTGTGGATAAATGTCAGAAGTGTGGACCGGCGCCTCTGCGCGGAGGGGTTAGAGGAGAGAGAGAGTAGAGGAGAGGTCCAACACAGTCACGGCTCTACAGAAGAAATGGGTCATGTAACGCAAAATAAACCATATCCATATAAACAGCATTGTAGCGGATGCAAGGACATTAGATGCACTGGTGCGTTCTAGAAGAGCTAACAGCTAACAGACGCTAACTAGCACCGACTATTACTGGTCACTGCTGTTGTCTGAAAAACAACACAGACGGGACAAAATGTTGCTTTTACTGGTAAACTGGTAAACCTTGAGACTGACGCATAAACAACTGCTATCTGTTGAGTTTTCCTCCCGTTACTCTGTCCTTGTGACGGTCTCCATCTAGACACTAAGCTGTGCGATGCAGGGAACAACTGTGACTGGCTCATGACCAGAAAGTGGTTTACGGAGCGGTAGATGCGCTTTGCAAAAAACCCGGAGCGTTCTATTCAATTTTAAATTTAAAAATAAATTGCTCAATCACGCAAACTTGATCGTGGGAAGTCAAAATCGTGATTGGGATGAAAATTTGATTAATTGTGCAGCCCTTATGTACATGGCAGGTGGCATTTTGTATTGCTTTTGCATTTTCACATAATACCATTTACCCGACCATTTAGATTCCATTCTAACTTTCCTACGACACAACTAGCAGGCACACTTCTCCCTAGCCCAGAGTTTTACTCTTTGAGGAAGACCTCTAGCTGGAATTCCACAATATTTGTAGTGTGTTGCTGTATAAGTCTTCTCTCTGAAGCCACCCAAAATCCACATGCCTGTTCTTACCCTGGTCACTCACTGTCTGAACCCATGCCCTAAGGGAGACGTGGTCTGAAAACGAAGACTAGCAGATGTAGGAATTGCTTCTTTTCCAAAGCAATAACAGTCTTAAATGAAGCTAAACTTTTTTTAATGATGCAAGGAAGGTGTGTGTG
>NC_048412.1:1548805-1573106 GCF_013103735.1 Etheostoma cragini | reverse complement strand
TGTATATATATATATATATATATATATATATATATATATATATATATATATATATCTATCCTACGCTATTTATTTCAGATAGCTAATTTTCATTTACTTGTGTTGCAGCTGTATGTCTACACAACTTCAACATAAGAAGATAACATAACATAACATGTAACATAATATAAATGTGAAAGCAGCTATAAATAGTATATGTGATATGGGATTGATCAATATAATCGTGATTATCATTTTGGCCATAATCGTGCAGCCCTAATGTACATTATGCAAACGTGGTCTGCTGCAACGGAGACAGTGAGCAGGATGGAAGAAAACACCTGGGAAATGTTCCGCTGACAGTGGGTGTTTCCAAAGTCACCAATGAGCATTGTTTGCAGAATTAATGGTGTGCAGGTCATCTACCCATGAATCAGGAAAAAGACAGCAACAGTTTAGAGCTATAGAGCTTTGACTGTCTGGAAAGAGTTGAAAAGATCCCTGACCCTCAGGGCAGAGAAATATCAAATGAGCAGGCTCATTTTACAACTGGATAATGAGAGGAAATAGTGCTAGCGCAGTTTGGTTCCGACTTCCTTCTCTTTATAAATGGTATAATCTAGATATATGAGTAATTGGCTGGTTGAGTGAGTGCAGAGACTTGGCCTGAGCTCTTGTGCCGGTGGAGCAGGTCTCCGGTTTCAGCAGGAGACGGATGAATGACTTTCTTGTCATTGTGAGTGTGGAGAGCCTCAGGGCTGCAAACAAACACAACACTCATCCATTCACGATGAGTCCAACAACACCAAATACCAACAGGTTGCCCATATACCAATACATGGGAACAGAAAGAAAATATCACCACAATCATCCTCAACTATTTTACCCCCATATTTCCGAATAAAGTTGTTTTTAAAGGGGAACAATGCAGTTTTTTTTAGCTTAATTTACCTTAGCTAGACAGCTTTGGAGTCATTGGAATGGTTATTAGACTTTTTTCGAGTTGAATGGTGGTCGTCTCGCTCCCCCCTAGCACTTGTGAGCAGGAAAAACAACCTTGCAACTTCCCGGCCGGCCTCAGCATCAGGAAGTATCGCGTGATATCAGGTCTCGCCATGTAATTAACTGCTGCACGGCACTGCACACCCCCCCATTCAGGAACCGGCTAACAAGGTAGCGATGGAGTTCTTCAAACTGTCATGGCTGAGTCGGAATAAAAGAAGCAGAAAGATAGGAAGGATCTATAGAAAAACCTGTAGGGGGGGCTCTATAGAGAAACCTGTAGGGGGGGCTCTAAAGCGAAACCTGTAGGCGGGGCGCTATAGGGAAACCTGTACGGGAGGTCTATAGAGAAACCTGTTGGGGGGGCTCTACAGAGAAACCTGTAGGGGGGGACTATAGAGAAACCTGTAGGGGGCGGGGCGCTATAGAGAAACCTGTAGGGGGGGATTTATGGAGAAACCTCTAGGGGGGGGCTCTATGGATAAGTCTCAAGATCTAGGCCTCTTGTACACACTCCTTTGTACATAGCGTGCTTAACTCTCGCAATAGTAAGAAACAGAAATAGTAAAGGCCTTTAGATGGCTCTAGCATTTGTATCCAGTCTTGAGCCCCTAACCGAAGGGCCATATTTGAAAATGTAGTTGTAAAACCTTTAATATTTTAGGTGATGTTATGCTTACATGGTGTATAAAAAAATGATAACAAACTGACATACAGCCAACATGGGGCAGGGAACTATAAAACTAATGGTTGGTTTCTAAGGCTCTTAACAATATGTGGGGGGCTCAATGGTGCCTCTTCTCAGTTAATCTGGCCCTGGGTTCTTGCTATTGCCGCTGCTCTCTGTTATGTAAATTCTGGTCTTAGACCCGGATTTCATCTAGCAGTGAAACCATTTCCTACTATGTTTTTGGCTTATTAACTCTACTTCTCTTAGTTTATTTAGGAAATGCCTGTGTGCAACTGCGGAATAACAGAATGTGTTCATATGAACATAGTATACCGACAGAAGGGAATTGAAGCTTTAAATATTTGGACTGCACAAAGAAGATGAAGCATGGAAAAACTATAGAGGTACAATGGTAATAAAATGTGGAGCTCCTTGGCCGTCCCATGGGGCTGCAGGTCTGATGTTAAGCCAGCTTGGCTCAATCTGTGTTTTCCCTCTCCTCTCTATGGGCTGCGGCAGGCTTTCTCCTCACCAGAGGTAATGACGGCCTCATTTTTGGCCGAGATTTGGTAAGAACAGGAAATTCTATGGCTGTCCTTTGAGAGGTGGTTATATTACTGGGACGCCGCAAATAAACGCTGGTGCCTGCCTGGGATTCCACATCTTGCTCTCTCCCTCTCTCCCTTTCTTCTCCCTCTGAAGTCTCTCTTTCCAACTCTTCCCCTTCATTCCTCTTGCAGAGAACGGCTGCAGTATTTGGGACTCCTCAGAAAGCCCATCCATCTCCAATAGAGAAAACAACAAAATAAATAGGTCTTTGTCTGTTTGCCTGTAAGTCACTGACTGCTACTTATGGCTATGATTCCGCCCCCTTGACAGCTGTTCTGTATAAATCACAACACTCACACTGCAGATTGTTCACTTCCCAAGCCAGTGATGAAGCTGCCAGCCACACTCTGGCACAGTTTCCTGCCCAGGCCTCCCACGGTGTTAATACCCACACAATTCATCTCCCTCCTTCCAACTACTTCCTGCTCAGCCAAAATGTATATCTAGTGGAAAGTTTTTTGATGGAGGCAGGCTCTGTCCTCGTCTCATCTGAAGTTGGTGCACAAGGTGGTGTTGAATCTCTGTAGCATCACAAACGAGCTATCAATATCTGTACACAATATCGAGGTGTATTAGAGAACTGACTGCAAGTAAACAATCTCCCAACAGTGCTATGAAGAAGGCGTTCCCCCCCAGAGCTTTCTATATGGGTCTCTCATTTTAACATGAATTTCAACCCTTTACACACATTGAATTGAAAGAAAAGCATTTCAACATTTGTTGAAAGCTTATCAGTTTATCACTGGATGGAAAGAATTAACATTAGGGCGTATTCGAGCTTTGAGAGTAAGGGTAACCTGACCTCCTTGTTTATTTCTTTAAAAGAAATCTGCTTGTCAGTATTCGGGTCAGGCCCGAGTTGCACATGTAGACTCACTACTGCTGTGCTGCGTTCCCCATGGAAGTCCTTGACAATGTGTTGACTATGCACTGACCCCCCTTTACCTAAACACTATAGGCACCTACACATTGTGAAGATACTGGGAAACAAATCACTGAACACCTGAGACAAGTAAAATACTCTCTAGATCACCGAGTAGAGTGTACGCGCCAAGTAGGCTGAGTCCTGCAGTGGCCCCGGTTCAAATCCGACCTCCGGCCCTTTGCTGCGTGTCACCCCCTTACTTTCCTGCAAACCTACTGTCAGTCTCAAATGAAAAGGGAAAAAAAATTATCTTTAAGGAAAAAAAATAATAATAATACAGAACTGAAGCACTTGTGTTGTACTGGTTGTACTGTGCAGCAGTTAAGAAATCAAAGCATAACGCTTAAAAAATGTATATATTACATTGAAAAACAAGGGCACACATCACAATTGGCCCTATGGCATGTTACTAAATGGCGTGCCACTGCACAAGCAACATAACAGCAAGAGTTTTATCTTTTTCGATCATGAAAATGGACAGCTGCTCACATTGTAAAAGGTTCAACACAAAGCTTGATACAGATGCAAACCAACTGCCGTATGATCCCACACTCAGTTTTGGGTATGGAGCATTGTTATGGAATGAGTCATATAGCAAAGGTCTAACCCCCACCAACATGGTTCTCATTACCCTCACCACACACACACACACACACACACACGTCTGTGTTTCCCATCAGGACGGCTCTGTCTCTGCTCCACCACACAGACATGGAGCTCTGGGTTCAACCCCCCCACAGAGAGCAGTCCCTGCACAGCTTATGAAGCACTGATGAGGGAAATCCACTACAACGTGTGTTTACAATAACAGGGATCTGTGTGTGGTTATTTTCCATCTTCTGTATATATTTAGCGCTATTGCAATATCCAAATCGCAGGCGGGTCGCAATATTTGTTGAAGGTAAAGGATGTGTCAAACCATTCCAAATGAAGTATTGTGGTGCTGCAGAAACTTCCTGACCTACAGATCCTACCCTACAGACTAAAGAAAAAAACTCTGTTAGGTACAGATCCTTGCTAAAATTACTTCAATCGTTTTGTTTTCCTTTAGGAAAATGAGAATATTGATCCAAAAACGATCATTTCCTCCAATATTGTGAATCATCTCGCAATCGCAATATTAATCAAAATAACCACAATCAGATATTCTCCTCACGTCCTGCAGCCGTATTTAGCTATGTGCATAAGTAATGATGTAAAGGTAGATATATAAGGACAACAGAATTATATAAGTTGCATTCTGTGAGTATCAAGAGATACTGAGATACTTTAGTTACTAGTTACTTTGGTTACTAGTTACGTTCCGCATTTAGATTCCTGCTCACTAAACACATGTAGTTACTCTAACATGTTCTAATGCTTACAACTAACTACATTTTCATGTGATACTTACACACTTTAAGTCAAATAGTACTTTCAATGCGGGAATTTGACTTGTAACAGAGTCATTTTTACAGTGAGGTATTAGTACTTTACTTAGGTAAAGGATTTGAATACTTCATCCAGCACTGGTCAACGATGTCATATGTTGTTATGATATTCATTTTCTAGACCAATACAGTGTAAGGACTTACTTTTCAGTGAGGAGAAAATTCTTCATCCAGCATGATTGTTGTCTGATTGTTTAGCATGAATGCTAACATGTGGGCCTTCCCAAAGGGGGCTTCTGTGTGGTCTGTGGCCTTCCAGAAGTTTTGTTATCCAGTCAGGAACGGCAGTCTTTTCAGTCAGAAGATTCTCACAATGATAAATCCAAAACTGAACAGTCGTTGCTCTTCTTCTTCCTCTTCTTCTTCTTAATTTGATTTTCTTGAACAGTTATTTATTCACCCTTTTTAAAGGGGGTAAGCTTCTCCTGTCTAAGCGTAGTTCCCATGGCGCCATTTTAATGCTACAAAGCCATCACCTGCAGTTAGCATATCATTAACTCCCATTCATTTTGGCGTCAATTTGACTGTGAACAACTTTCCATATGAAGCGTTTAAAGACTCTAGTTGTCCGTTGTTTATTTTAAAGAAAACGACAATGTACAAAAAGGCTTAATTACCTTGTAGCTCACGTTATGGCTGCATAGCAGACGTTTAAAAAAAAAAAAGGCTAACGATTGTGTCATAATCACGCAAATTACCGTCGCATAGTCAACAAGTCACCGTATTGTCAGGAGAAGCATGCAGGCAGTGTTAATGTTAACAAGCATGTTCGTTAGCAGTAATTAGCCTGTGCCCTTGTTAATGTTAACAACCATGAGCAGTAATTAGCCTGTGTCTTTGTTAATGTTAACTAGCATGTTAGTTCGAAGTAATTAGCCTGTCTCTATGTTAATGTAACCTAGCATTTTAGTTAGCATTAATTAGCCTGTGTCTTTGTTAATGTTAACTAGCATGTTAGTTGAAGTAATTAGCCTGTCTCTATGTTAATGTAACCTAGCATGTTAGTTAGCAGTAGCCTGTGTCTATGTTATTGTTACCTAGCATGTTAGTTGGCAGTAATTAGCCTGTCTCTATGTTAATGTAACCTATCATGTTAGTTTGAAGTAATTAGCCTGTCTCTATGTTAATGTAACCTAGCATGTTAGTTAGCAGTAGCCTGTGTCTATGTTAATGTTACCTAGCATGTTAGTTAGCAGTAATTAGCCTTTGTCTATGTTAAAGTTACCTTGCATGTTAGTTAGCAATAATTACCCTGTGCCTATGTTATCTCCGTCTCTGCTAATTGGGAATGATTGAGATTTCTCTTGCACAGCTATCAGAAGACTTACAGCTTTCAGACAGGTTGTTCACTTCACATTTACGTCTTCAAGCTCAGTTGGAGGCTGCGCAGTGACACTCAGTACATCACCGGGAAAGAGGGTCTCCGTCCAGAACAACGGGACCTGCTGGTCCATTTCTTTAACTGTTTTTGTTTCTTTAAAAAAAAGTATTGTTTACAGTTACCCACCACCATCTTGACTTCCTGTATTCAGTGGCTTTGTCAACCAATCAAAGGCAGCCGCAACGAGGGAGATCCTGCTACATTCCTGACTGTGTTGCTTTGTTGCTACATGTGCATAACATGAAACCAATGAGCCGGAATAATGAGAGTACATGTAAATGTACAATGGATAGATAGATAGATAGATAGATAGATAGATAGATAGATAGATAGATAGATAGATAGATAGATAGATAGACACTTTATTCATGCCAAGGACATTTTAGGCATCCAGTAGCAAGACAGCCATAACACAACAAACACATATACTCACATTTATTACTCATACACAAAAATAAAAATCACTCCCAGAAATGCAATGACTATGATAAGATAAGACACTATGGTAGACTGTGTGCAAACAGACCATGTAAAAAAGCCAAGTCTTATTTTTATGACCACCTTTTTATGACCACCTTACACCAAACGATGG
The DNA here is from genome assembly GCF_013103735.1 of Etheostoma cragini. Lineage (NCBI taxonomy): Eukaryota > Metazoa > Chordata > Actinopteri > Perciformes > Percidae > Etheostoma > Etheostoma cragini. Next base: position 1,566,518 of record NC_048412.1, on the reverse strand, counting down.
AGACGACGTGAGAGCGGCAACGCTAGCAAGACTCTCAGGGTTTCATTCACATATTGGAAAGGAGTCTGCAACAGTGGAATCGCTAAAGTCTGTATCTCAACAGACCTGGTTGCTGTGAACCCATGAAGTCTTGATGAAATCACTAAGATATGGACACCAGGTGATGAACGTCTTCCATTCATCACAGTGACAGATCCCTTCTCCCTTTGTAGCTCTTGAAGGACTGAAACTGGAGCTTTACTGCTCCGGCCTCTCTTCTCCTGGCGGCTCCTCTCTGTAGCGCTTTAAGAGACAGTCAAGGTTGAAAACAGACGGCTTCCATTAGGGAATTTCATGCTTGCATAGTTTCATTCAGCTCAGCCTCAGACACAGAGAGAACAGGCGCACTCACATTAAAAAACTTTGAATTTGATAGGTTTCCTCCCTTTCACTTTTTCTTCCCTCGAGGGAGCCATTGAGGTGCTGTGACACTCCGCACCGAACAACTGGAGGCTGAATGAAAGCTGACTTTTTGACTTAATCTCGGAAAATATTCTTCATGCGGCTGAGCTGCATGACTGATCATTTTTAAGAGTAACATGTACATTGCTAAAACCTTATTTTTTATGTACAGTGTAGAAATTCAAGTCATTAAAGAATGGGAAGGCCAATGCTCCCACTGTTCCTAGTGGCTGAAAGTCACTTTTTCAATAAGGAATATCAGAAAAATGTATGTCCATGGAAAATTTGAATGAGCTGAAAAAAAAGAGATTTTCAACAGACTTGATCGGAGCACTGGGTGAAGAGTGAGGAAACCATTGATGCAGCAAACACATACATGTTCAGCATTAATAGAGTGTAAGATTTCAGATTTCAAACTGATAATTCCATGAACTACATACTGTATGCAACACACATATCACGCCACATCACATACTGCCGTTCAAAGCCAAGCAGGAGTGACCCTGCACAGAACGACAACTTTTAAAAGCAGTCTATGGTAGAGCCCTATACCAAAACCTGGGCTCCCTGATATTATCTGGTGTCCCGTACTGTAGCCAAAGATGCTCACAGACGGAAAGAGGAGCTGTGAACTGGTTTTACAGTTAAACTATTTTAGTCACGGCATGTACATACAAAATTCAGGTTAGGGCAACACTCCAATTTCTCAAATAGCAAAAACTTTTACCCGGCTAAAATCAGAGTTCTCAGGTGCCAGGTATTCTCAGTTGGTAGAATGTGCGCCCATATTTAGAGTTTTTTTCCTCGATGCAGTAGTCGGTGGTTCGACTCTGACCTGCGGCCCTTTGCTGCATGTCTTTCCCATCTCTTTCCCCTCCAATGTCTTCAGCTTTCCGGTCAAAATAAAGGCCTAAATGCCCCAAAAATAAGCTTGAAATTGAAATTCTCATAACCTGGTTAACAGACATTGAGGACTCCTTGAGTAACCGGGATAATCCTTCATGTTTACATTTAACACCTACTGTACCTGTACTGTACTATACCTACTGAGGTAGAGTCACTCCTGTCAATCTTCCCAGTCTTCCCCGCTCATGTGGAAGGGGAGAACTGGCAGAACCCAGTTATTCATTTAACCCGGGTTAGGACCATACCCCGGTTACTGCTGGGCATGGAAACACACTGAATGTGTCAGTTAGTGAGCTTTAGAGGAGTTGGTAGTCATATTAAATTCCATTTGGACTAAGCTAATGCTAAACAGGTTTGTGCACCTTCTTGTCTTAAAACACATTAGAGTGAGTAAATTAGAGTCCCATTTTATCTGTGTGGGGTCATATTTCACCTACAGGGATAGCAACTAACCTGCAACAGTGAGACGTTCCCTGGATCTGAAGCTGTGCAGTGGCTTCTGTCTTGACAACGTCACAGTACTTGAAATGTTCATGAACTGTGGATTTGTCTCAGTGGTTTCATGTAGACTGCAGAAGAGGAAAAGCGACTGAGAAAGAGAGCAGATTGGGCAGATGCCGTTATGGGAGATATGGGTGGGTAATGAGAAAAATAATCATGCAAACCCCCTCCCACTCCATCTCCCCAGACACATCCTCTCGTGGTATAAACGGCTCCCTCGCTGCCTCTCAAGAGAACAGCCTTAACAGTGCGATCTCTGATAACACGTCACACACTATCACAAACCGTCATTATGATTTGAATTGAAATGCCAACAACTCCTCCGGGGGAAAACGGAGAACCTCACTCTGCTCTCGCTGTGTTGGCATCAGTACAGAACAAGGCCACATAGCCTGTACAAGGGTGTAACTTTGGCTTCAACATTAGGGGGGTTGAGATCTTCAACTATCTAGGGAGGTCCAGAGACATGTTTGCATGTAATTCAAACAAGCGAACAAATAAAAGAGACAAAAACATTAAAAGGCGACAATATCAGAAAAAGACTTAAAAGAATAAAAACTCAGAAAAGCATCTGACATAAAAAAGGAGACAAAAACTTTGAAAATTTCCCCAAAAAGACTCTAGAGAAATCTAGACACACGCGTGCCAATTGGAAGGTTGGTGGTTCGATCCCTGGCTCTGTACTCCTGTGTCCTTGGGCAAGACAGTGATGCCCATGTGTCGCCCAATGCTGTGCCATCAGAGTGTAAATGTGTGTGAGAGTTTATCTGATGAGCAGGTGGCACTTTGTATCCCGCCCCTTGGATTGAGCCCTGCCAATGGTGAGTTCCCAGACCCAACATCTTGATGTGGGTCTGGCTATTAGAAAAGGCGACAAACATGTAGAAAATATTTTCCAGAGAAAAACTCAAAAACCTCCGAAAAGAGCAACAAAAAAGTTCCCCGATTTGATTATCCCCCGTCAGTTACACCTATAAGATTACAACTATAGGATTAGGGATTTTGCAGACCTTATCTAAATAGTGATGCAAATTTTATGTGAATGCATGCAACTGTTGTCTTTCAGTGATCTGAGAGGCATCGGCAGTGACATACGTGGGTGTGTGAGTGAGAGACAGCCTAAGAAGTACATAAAAACAACACATCAGTCATCCACAGGTGGAGACAGGAAGGGGGAGTTCACAGTGTGGTGCCAGCTCATTTGACGAGGTGCTGCTGCTGCGAAAAGAGAGAGCTGCAGAAACACTGTGCTGACCTGGAGGCACAGGGAACTCAACCATGAGCAGTGAAACAGAAATCTCTGTGCAGGAAGAACAGTGGAGGTCCACTCTAAGGACGTCCTTATTTATAGCAAATTCCACTCAGTGCCAAGAGCAGAGGCGCAACTACCCAGTGTCAAAGGGGTATGCCGCAGCAACTTTCCTTACACCTGAATGAAATAAAGTCACTGTTAAATATAGTAGCCTAAATTCAATTCTTAAATCAGCCTAGTGATGGCATCAGATAAGACAACTATCATGCAGTAGGGTTGTGCTGCTGTACAAATTACATTCACATTTTGGATTTGAAAAAGTACAAATATGGACACCTAGAACAGACCTTTAAAGAGAGAGATAGATGTCACCATGTAATTACAGCTTCCTTGTCACCCAACAGTAACTATAGCCTCAACCCTGTATGTCTGATAGCACGGCTAACATGTTACTATAGCCTGTATGTCTGATAGCACGGCTAACATGTTACTATAGCCTGTAGTGTATGTCTGACAGTGCTGCTAACATGTTACTATAGTCTGTCTGTCTGACAGCATGGCTAACATGTTACTATAGTCTGTCTGTCTGACAGTGCTGCTAACATGTTACTATAGTCTGTATGTCTGACAGCACGGCTAAACTGTTACTATAGTCTGTATGTCTGATAGCATGGCTAACGTGTTACTATAGTCTGTATAGCTACAGCACGGCTAACATGTTACTATAGTCTGTATGTCTGACAGCATGGCTAACGTGTTGCTATAGTCTGTATATCTACAGCATGGCTAACATGTTACTATAGTCTGTATATCTACAGCACGGCTAACATGTTACTATAGTCTGTATGTCTGACAGCACGGCTAACATGTTACTATAGTCTGTATGTCTGACAGCATGGCTAACATGTTACTGTAGTCTGTATAGCTACAGCACGGCTAACATGTTACTATAGTCTGTCTGTCTGACAGTGCTGCTTACATGTTACTATAGTCTGTATGTCTGACAGTACAGCTAACATGTTACTATAGTCTGTATATCTACAGCATGGCTAACATGTTACTATAGTCTGTATATCTACAGCATGGCTAACATGTTACTATAGCCTGTATGTGTGACAGTACAGCTAACATGTTACTATAGCCTGTATGTGTGACAGTACAGCTAACATGTTACTATAGCCTGTATGTCTTCTCTTTTTCCATAGATGACAACTCACTACTTGTACGCTTGTACCTGCATGCTCAGTACTTACAATTCATTCTATTCATTTTAATTTATTGTGTCAAATTATGAGAATAGGGAATAGGAGTTATCTCAGGACACTTTATAATTAAAGTAGGTATCAGGAATATACTGAGACCCAACAATTTCCCTTTAGAGTATGCATTTAGTCCGGGTAAAGACAGTGGCAGCAGTACTTCATATTTTACTGGGAGTTGGCCTTGGTGAGGTAGAACTTGCAAAACTGGTACTACAACATCTTATGTAGCTTTAAGCTGGATGGTGATGCAGCCAATTAGTCAAGCATTCTTCATAAAGTGCACCCTAAGGTGATGCTGTTGGAGCGGTCTGAAGACAACAGGCAGGTCTGGAAAGGCACGGAGCGATAACAGCAGCAGCTGACACGCCTCCAGTCAACCGGGGGCCATGTGACCCTGGGAGCAACATCCAGAAGTATTCAGATCCAAATACCACACTGTAAAATACACTGTAAGAGTAAGAGTGCTCCATTAAAAATGTTACCTAAATGAAAGTCTACGTCAGAAAATGTACTTAATGTGTTAAAAGTAAAAATTCTCCTCCCATTGTAGAAAGAGTAAAGGATCCAAGCAGCTGTGTGTTTCATGGTCTCATCATCTCAGCTGGACCTGGAGGCCTTTATATGGTTGCTAGGTTATTTCATTATTTATTTTTCTTCTATTTTGTGTTTTGTTGTGCAGGAATCTTAATGTGGAATGTAACTAGAAACTAAAGCTGTCAGATGAATGTAGTAAAATAACTAAAGTACCTAGAAACTAAAGCTGTCAGATGAATGTAGTGGAATAACTAAAGTAACTAGAAACTAAAGTACCTAGAAACTAAAGCTGTCAGATGAATGTAGTAAAATAACTAAAGTAACTAGAAACTAAAGCTGTCAGATGAATGTAGTGGAATAACTAAAGTTACTGTTGGGTCTCTGTAAATTCTGGAGTGTGTTCTACACCTCCTCTATCTGTAAGTGTCTCGAAATAACTCTTGTTATGAATTGATACTATAAATAAAATTGAATTAAATTGAATTTAACTGGCAGACCGACTGCTAATCCCAAATTGTAGACCTGGACCAAAACCCCAACTTATCTTTCTGCTGTCTTTTTTTTTTTTTTTCACCAAAATAGTTTCCCTCATTTCCAATTAAGGGAGGAAATATGATATAATTTTCATTACCACTGTGGTCCACTGTGCCTCTGTCCCTCTGTAATACTGATCATGTCTCCCGTAGACTCTCTCAGCTATGTAGCAAGACATCTTGGTGCAGAACAACATAGCGACTCGTTAATTATATTATTATTTATTATTATAAATTATTATTATTATATAAGCTGTATATATATTAATCTAATTAGTTGTCCTAAAGGATGTCGCAAATGTCCTGTGGGACAATGATTATGATGTAGGTTCTGATGTCTTAGGGAGGGGAGATGAACAAAAGGAGAAATGTTTCTTTTTAGATAAAACAGATGTTGACAAAGTTTCCTTTTGGGGACATCATGTGAAATTGGAATTAAGTAATAAAATAATAAAATTGCAAAATATTGCAGAGTACTGTAATATGTTTGAAATTGCAATGATATCGTATTGTGACACAAGTATCGTGATGATATTGTATTGTGATGATATTGTATTATGAGGCGTCTTTTGAATCCCACCCCTATTATTTACTTGTTTTAAATTTGGAAGCAAGGATCGGATTCTATAAAGTTACATTGGAATTGTAATTTCCAAGTCCTGCCTGATCCTCTTCCGGAGGGGGTCGGAGTATGGGTTTCTTTGAACCTGCGTTGCGGGTTTTCTTCATCTGAGCATTGCAAACGCTTCAGGGGCAGACCGGGACAAATCTTAGGCCCTGGCAACTCCATCCCTTACCGCCCTAATTTCAGAAGGGGACATTATTTGCTTCATAATAGCATAAACCAGGCTCACGTGAGATTATGGTACCAGCAGCATGAGGCGCACTCACACTCTTTCATAATGACATAATACACACACTGAAGCAATTAATAAACCTTCAAATAAACTAACATGGCACCATCCTAGAACAGAATGGAAATGCTTGCATATTTATAACATATTATTATATGCTTAAAAAGCGGATCAGATTCAAGCTTTTATTTTGAAAAGCTTCAGTAGAAGGCCGACAGCACCAGGCTGCAGTTGAACAGTCTTGCATCATTTTGTCAAACGGGTCTTGTTTCCAGCGGCCCAATTCGGTCCTGGAGCGCATCGGTCCGCCAGACCGCCAGACCGCCAGACCGCCAGTCCACCTACAGCTTCAGGTCTGCTTTGGCCTTTTGGCTTCTGTCAATGTGTTTTAGCCTGGAGGCCCCACCAGAAAGAACTGAGAGAACTTTCAATTAAACTGAACACGTGAACACAAAAAAGAACTGAGTCCCTTTCCTGTTGGTCCACTTTATGAGGACTGAGTTTGGTTCGTTTAACCCTTGTGTTGTTTTCCTCAACCATGAAAAAAACATATTTGTTGTTTTTCTTTTACAGGTTTCTTTTTTCATTATGGTCAATTTTTTCAAGATTTTTATCGCGTTTCTTGACGTTTTGTTGCTTTTTTCTGATGTTTTTGTGATTTTTCAATTTTTTGGGTGCTTTTTTTTCAGACATTCATGAAGTTTTTTTCCAACAATTCCTTCCAGTGATGTTTTTTCCTTGTTTTTGTTACTTTTCTCAACATTTTCTCGTTATTTTTTTGTTGTTGTTACATTTTCACCGCTTATTTTGACGTCCCATATTGGCAAATTTGACCCGAGGACAACATTAAGGTTAGAGAGGACTACGTGTGAAACCCCCTGAGAAACACACAGCATTACAGCGTCAAACATATGTTCCAGGTTCTAACAAAGCAGTTTCCATATCCATACAGTCCATGTCGGAAGTCCAATGGCTAACGAGCAGATTTCTCTTCCTATACCAATTTAAGAGAAAAAAGACATTTTACAACGGCTCGACATTTGCAATATTGAGTTTTTTATTCTCATAAAGCAATCAACGTAGTGTATAAGAGTTTTCTATAAATATAAAAAGTTCTCTTCATAGCAAATGCAAAGGGAAATGACTTCAAAACTGGGACTATTGTAGAGCTGTCAACATGATATAAGAATTACTATGAATGTGGAAGAGCATTTGACAGGAACACAAGTACCAATGTCTGTGTGTGAGTTTGTGTGTGTGTGTGTGTGTGTGTGTGCGTGTGTGTGTGTGAGCTGCTACATTTACCAGGTTCACATTACCCTGCACATCAACCCACGTCTCCTCTCAGAAATAACTGACATATTCAACCTCCAGGTTCATCCAAATGTGCCAGTACAAATGAATGAAAAATATGCTTTGTTACAAATATTTGTGATATGTGTAGGGCTGGGCAATATATTAATGTTATATCCACATCAATATATGAGGGTAAATATCGACTTACAGTTTGGATTTTGTAACATTGTTTTTTGTCCCTGGCTTTAAAGGCTGTATCCCAGTAAAGGGATGGGATTTTCTGAACTTATCAGACGGTTTTTTCTATATTGCCCAGCCCTAGATATGTGCATGACAAACCCCCCCCCCACCACCACCATATTCACAGTGCCAGGGTTACGCTTTAGAACAATGTGTTCCACAGGAAACGGCAAGGATTCTAATAAAGTTACAAAAAAATTATAAAATAGAGTCTTTTAAACGGACGTACATCCCTTGTGTCATCAGGCTCTCATATAAAGATGAATTCAATACATAAGTACAGGCAGGCTCATTTACTGTTCAGGATCTGATCACCTTTATCTTTGCAGTTGTGAATTATGTTTAATGCATGCTGTTAGGATCAGAAGAGCTGCATAAGATGTGAAGATTGGGGCAAATATTTCTCATTGACACCATTAATCTCACACTAGCAATTTCTTTCCATTATCCATTAATATGTAGATCATTTGCCCAATTAACAATTTTTTTGTTTTCTTAAAAATGTCAAAAAAAAGACAATTACTGAAATCAATTATGAAGGAAGTTTGTGATTGGTTTTCTGTCCAACATCTTATCCACGACTCAACTAATGGTCTCTGATGACACAAAGGGGGCCCCTCCACACGGTCCACATGGAAGTAGATCAAGTGTTCTTATTGCTGTGGTGGAATAGAAACAATAAGATTATTGGATGAAGTTCAAAATGGAGACCAATGATTTGATACTGCACTGTATGCCCAAAAATGCTTCAACCCTGTCAGAGTGCATGCAACACCTCTTAATGTCACTGCAGGCAGATTGTGTATTCACGCGTTCACTGGACACACGTCCGGGCCTTGTGCGTGCCGTTTCCAACCAGTGTTTGTGCATGTTTAACCCTCTTAGAACAAAAACTGCATCCAAACTTACCGAAAAAGCCGTTATACAACATTTAACTTCAGACATTTATTCACCACGTGTGATCAAAGCCTTTGGTGAATTCATCTCCAGCGCTGGAACAATTAGTACAACACGTCACAAGTTAAGGTGTTTTCTAAAGAGATTTAAGGGTTTTCCAAAAGTGAACATTAAGATTTTCAGCTTTAGGGCCAAATTATCTCTTTACATATTGCTCTGAGGAAAGAAATCAGGTTTGTCTTAAACATTTTGATATGATCAGGATCAGCAATATATACAGTAAGTACCTTAAAAATTTAACTTTAAGAAGATATGAAAATGCCCTTAGACCTGAGAGGGTTATGCATATCTTCCATTCCAGCTGGCTATTTAACACCTTAGCCGAGTGTGTGACATGCGTTCGTGTGTTTTCCTTCCTCTGGTCTTGAACTTCTTATCTGACTTTGGTTTTGATCGACGGAGTGAAATTATTACGTTATAGTGCAGGAAATCACCCCCAAAGAGCTGCGTCGGATTTTTATTTCATGTCAGAGGTCCAAAACACCATTTAATCAACTCACTTTAACTTTTAAGCAACATACTGTGTGTTCAAGTTCAAGTTCAGTTTCCCTGCTTAGTTACACAATGGAACCTTTACGTTGAGCTTCATGTAGTAAAAGTACAGCAGTACTAGGGTGGGGGGGGTGGGATCAATGCAACACTGTATCGCGATATTTTCCGTGACAATACTGCATCAATACACAGGCGGCAGGTGATGTGAATAAACTGAGAAATATTTATTTTTTAGATAATAACAGATGTTGACCAAGTTTCCTTTTGGGGACCTCATTTGAAATTGGGAAAAATTACAAATTGGAATAAAGGTAATAAAATGCAATATATCACAGAATATTGCAACATAAAACAGAAAATGCGTAACTTCATAAAACAATGTTTAAGGGCTTGGTACGGATTGACTCGCCATTTGGTTCCAGATGCGGACCTTGGTCTGGACTTTGAGAAACCCTGACCTAAACTCCCATCTGGATCATGCAACAGTAACAGAACTTTAACTCATGGTTCAGAATGACGTCACTCAAGCACGTTTTAAAATGCTCATTTTATGCTTTTTGGCTTTTCCCCTTTCCTTTTTGTGTTATTTATCTTTTTTTGTGCACAATATAGGTTTACAAAGTGGAAACCCCCAAAGCCCCCCCCCAAAGGGACTTAACCTCTCCAACAGAAAACCCTGTTCAGAAATGCTACTGCTAGCATACTCTGCTTCTGACTGGCTAGTAGTCCTTACCTAGGTACTGTCAGGGCCCTCATACTCTGCTCCTGACTGGCTAGTAGTCCTTACCTAGGTACTGTCAGGGCCCTCATACTCTGCTTCTGACTGGCTAGTAGTCCTTACCTAGGTACTGTCAGGACCCTCATACTCTGCTTCTGACTGGCTAGTAGTCCTTACCAAGGTACTGTCAGGACCCTCATACTCTGCTTCTGACTGGCTAGTAGTCCTTACCTAGGTACTTAGCATGTGCGACTCTGGAGCTAAAACAGAGAGCTCAACACACAGGGTGAAAAGAGGAGCTGCAGCATTGTGCAATACAATTAAAATGATTTCTGAAAATTTAACCACATAAACTTATTCTATACAACCTCAAAATACAATTATGAACCTGACAATTAGCATAATATGAGCACTTTAAAGTGTCTGTAATTGATGATTTACAAATTGTAGCTCAATTGATAAAAGAAAAACAATTAAAGTAAGTTGATTATTTTCCTGATTATTAATGGTAAGTAAAAAAGGTTTGATCAGGGTTTCCCAAAGCAAAAGACAACGTCTTTACATGTCTTGTTTTTCTTAGATATTAAGTTTCCTGTCCCAGAGGAGAGAAGAAACTAGAACAACTTCACATTTAACAAGCTGACAGCAGAGGATTTGACTCAAACCGATTATTGGATTATAAAAATCACTTGGCGATTAAGTTTAGCATCTCTAAATTATAGTACTGCCTGAGAGAAGGTACTACTGTAAAATAAACTTTTACACATTTTCTGGAACTAAAACATGCAGAAACACTGGTCTGGTCCTTTAACCTGGCATCGTAGTAATATCTGACTGGCAGGACCGAGCTCCAGACCCAGCATCTGCCACACTGGCTCACATTCACAACCTGTGCACCCATGGGCGTCATTTATAGGGGGAGAGGTTCAACACTGGGCTTTTGTTTTCAACGTTTTTTGTCCCTTTTTAAGGTTTTTGTCCCATTTCCAATGTTTTGGAAAGCTGAAAAATGTCAGTAAAAAGCAAAACATTGAAAACGCGGCAAAAACCTTAAAAGGAAGAAAACGTTTTGTTCCTTTAAAATTTGTTTTGACGCCTCTTTTGAGTTTTTCCTGAATGTTTGGCACCATTTCCGACATTTAGCCCCTTTTGACATTTTGTTTGCTTTCCAGAGTGTTTTGAGAAAAAATCTGTAGATGTTTTTGAGGAACCCAGCCACGCCATGTGTGCCCCGGTTCTAGTCCCAGACTGCTGACATTTCCTCTTCAGACCCAGACAGCTGCTGCATCACTGCATAATGTGCATAATAACTTCCAACGAGTGTTCAAGCTCCAAAGACGGACATCACACCCCGAGGTGGACGGCCGGTCCCCGCCGTGGACAGCGTCACAGCTCTCAGCCAATCGGATGCATTTGTCTTTTTTAACATCCTGCACAACGGCTGGGAGCCACGAGGAAGCACTTGGGTTTCAATGGACTCTGCTCAGAATAGAGCCACAGCCCGCCAGTCATGGGGGGGGGGGGTACTCCCAGTGGTGTCTACAGCAAGACTGGTCATGGGACCTCGGCATCATTAACGCTCAGCTGGCTCTTTGTGATGATTTAGAACAACTCCATGGTGTCCAAAGTATGAAAAAATTGTGTTTTTAAAAAATAAGAACAAGTTTAAAAATCTTTAAATACAAATATATACTTACAAAAAATGTCACAAATGTATATGTACATTACAAAAAGCATACAGAGTATCCGCTGTAAGCCTGAGGGAAAAAAATATCTAAAGGAAAATAATGAAGTGGATTTTTACGGAGGAGCAATAAGGCCACATGTGAAGAAATATATCTGGGTTCTGAGTTTAATCTCAGAATCATGACTTTTTATACTCAAAATCACACAAATAAGTCAGAATTCTGAGGAATAAAATTCTTTCAGCAGAAAAAAATATTGAGAAAAAAGTTGTAAATCTTTTCTAATAACTCTGACTTTTTTTTTACCTTAATTTACAAATCAAAAGACTCTGAATACTAAGAGAAGTCCGAATTCTGACTTTGTTGGGTTTCTTTCAGTAAAAAGGTCAGAATCTTGATTTTAATCTCAGAATGTTTACTTTTCTGACATTAAAGTCAGAATTCTGACTTTTTTTTACTTTGAAAACCAAAGTTTGAATTTAACCCAGAATCCTGACTTTTATTTTGTATTTTTACAAAAAAAATCATATAAAAATGTCAGAATTGCGTTTTCTCACATGTGGTCCTAATCCTCCTCCGTAGTTTATCATTCAGTTTGTCAGTAAGCAGTCTGTGTTGGGTGAGGGCCGATGTGGAGGGGGACCCCATCACACCGTGGTCTCCCCCTGTTTACTGTGGGCCAGTCTCGTGTAAAACCTCCTCCACGAGTTTAGTGTCTTCCCAGACCAGATCCAGAAGCCGGACGTGATGCCTACTATCAGCGTCATCAGGTACTTGATCATGAAGACAGTGAAGTCGGGACTCATGTTGGGGTGGTTCTGGACCGGACAGGGCACGGCGTACGTCTTGCATGTCTGGCTGACCCACGTCGTCTCCCACTGCTCTCGGAACGCCTGCTCGTAGAAGTAGCAGGCGATGACGATGGTGGCCGGCACCGTGTACAGCACGCTGAAGATCCCGATCCGGACCATCAGCTTCTCCAGCTTCTCCGTCTTGGTGCCGTCGTGCTTCATTATGGTCCGGATGCGGAATAGCGACACAAACCCTGCCAGGAGGAAGGAGGTTCCGATAAACAGGTAGACGAACAGCGGCGCCAGGACGAAGCCCCGCAGGGCGTCCACGCTGTTGATGCCGACGAAGCAGACCCCGCTCAACACGTCTCCGTCCACCTGGCCTACGGCTAGGATGGTGATGGTCTTGATGGCGGGCACGGCCCAGGCGGCCAAGTGGAAGTACTGGGAGTTAGCCTCAATGGCCTCGTGACCCCATTTCATCCCCGCTGCCAGGAACCAGGTCAGAGCCAGGATGACCCACCACAGTGAGCTGGCCATGCTGAAGAAGTAGAGCATCATGAAGAGGATGGTGCAGCCCTCCTTCTTCGTGCCCTGCACCACAGTCCTGATGTCGTTGTCGAACCTGTCATTGCAAACCACCTTGTCCTCCAGCAGAAACCCAGCGATGTAGGCGATGGACACCATGGTGTAGCAGCCAGAGAGGAAGACAATAGGCCGCTCCGGGTAGCTGAAGCGCTTCATGTCCACCAGATAGGTCAGCACTGTAAACAGCGTGGACGCACAACACAGAACCGACCAGATCCCGATCCATATCCGGGCAAATTTCAGCTCCTCCTCGCTGAAGTACATCATCCCGTGAGATCTCTTTGGCTCGCAGGGAGCGCCGCAGTTCTCCTGGCCGAGGAAGCGGTAGTTCAGGTAGGGGGGGACCTTGAGCGAGGCCGGGCAGCTGAACTGACCGTTCGCGGGGCCAGCAGGCGGACGCTCAGTGGGGTACGGCGCGGGGCCGTCCGGCTCGGGCCGCTCGGTCATGTTTTGCCCGACACACAGCTCTCCCGCGCCGTGTACCGGGAAGGTCTCGCACGCGAGGCTGTCGGGCCACTGGAAGCCGAACTTGTTCATGAGCGCCTCGCAGCCCTGGCGCGCGCGCTCGCACAGAGAGCGGCACGGAGGCAGCGCCTGCTCGAGCACCGTGCACACGGGCGCATACATGGAGCAGAGGAAGAACTTTAAATCCGGAGAGCACTGGACTTTAACCAGCGGGTAGAACTGGTGCACCTCCAGCCCGGCGTCCTCCTGGTTGGTGTGGCCGAGCAGGTTAGGCATGATGGTCTCGTTATACGCGATGTCCGTACACAGCGGGATGGAAATGGGCTGGCAAAATCCGTGCTCCGGTATAGACATTCCTCGGTCCCCGCCGCCGTACTGCCCGTTGACTCGAAAGATCCCCACGTTCACAAACAGCATTAAAAACAGTAAAGTCAAAACGGCGCGAAGCAGTCTGCTGTAAGCCATGGTGGAGAAGGGGTCCGCCGCGGTACTTCGGGTTTGTTGCTAACTTACTTGCGTTGCGTCGCCAGGCTAACGTTAACGTTAACGTTCACGTTACTTCCTTAAAGGCTCTTTGTTGCCGTTTCTTTGCGAGGTAAAAGCAGCTTCTTCCAGCGGGGTTCCACTCTTCATTTTCCCGGTTTCACACCGAGACGAGGTGATACAAACATGGAACAAAACCAATCCACAGAATTCTACGTATAAAATCCGTAAAAAGATGAAAGCGTAGCGTTACTCCTCCAGGAAAGCGTCTTCTGTGGCGGTGAGTCCGCCCGACACAGCCAGTCTGCTGCTCCAACCTGTTCTGCTCTCCCTCTCTCTCATTCCCACAACAGTCAAGCACGCTACAGCACGGTATACCGACAATGCTTCCGGTCAAACCCATCAAAATAAAAGCCCCATTATAGGCAGCATTAGACTTAATACGTTTGAAATATGTTTGAAATACTTCATGGCTACATGCATATTGATCAAATATAATTTATGCTTTGTTGCAGCATGTGAACGCCTGTGTGGTGTTAGTGTCAACAAGGACTTCTTTGAGAAATAATTTGTTTTGTTTAAAGAAAAGAGTTATCAATAGTTTATGTGTGATTTTACAGGCTAAATATTTTAGGTCGGGGAAGAAAAAAACATACGTTAGCAATATTAGTGTTTAAATGAGTGATGTCAACTACAATGTTGCCACTAAACATGCCTTCACTAAAATACATTGTAGCCTGCCTACTGTCTACAGCTGTGAAAAAGAAAGCAGAAAACAAAGAGAGGAAAAGAAAACTACACTGCAAATATATTTACTTGGTTAGTAATGATTAGCTTTGTCAATATCACACTCAGTACGGTGTCTGTGTTGCAGCCTGTCAGAGAAACTACAGCTGCACTGAAATACTTCCTCTTTACATCTGTTTCACTTTGACTAGCTTTACAGATCTCTCTCTCTCTCTCTCTCCCTCTAACAATGGGGGGGGGGGGGGTTGCCTGGATTGCAGAGGTCCATTTAAGACCATCTCTGTGCTGTTATAGGCATGAAGAATGCTGGATTCAAGGGTGCGTAGGTTTTCAACATTGGGAAGGACACAATATAACCAGGGGGTAGAGGGTCTTCCGCCAGAACATTTCAAATGTCCTGCATTTCTAATGAATATATAATATTTTCCAAAATGTTGTGCCTTTTCTGCACAAATGACGTCTATTTAAAAAAAAAAAAAATCTACGCCCCAAAATAGCACAAGTAGCCTAAATTTCACAATTACCGTTTTCCTTCAGATTGTTTATAGATTTGGACATTTCCGACTGCACTTGAAAGCAGCTTCATTTTGGAGAAAGAACGAGATGATAAATTCAACTACAGGGGTTTCTGAAATCATTGGGAAACATATTTACAGGTATGAAGCATGTCATTAGCCCCCTAACCTCTTTTTGGGAGTGACTTGTCCACTTTTTTGAGGGGGACATATCCTCTGCATACTACCCAGAATTCAAGGATCTGTGACCCCTAGGGGGTCCTCAGAGTTAGTGCAAGAGGGTAGCTAATCCGATATATTAATAGCAAAGATAAATTGGCCTATTTGTGAAAAAACATCACACACTG
This sequence comes from Etheostoma cragini, assembly GCF_013103735.1. NCBI lineage: Eukaryota > Metazoa > Chordata > Actinopteri > Perciformes > Percidae > Etheostoma > Etheostoma cragini. Next base: position 1,550,911 of record NC_048412.1, on the reverse strand, counting down.
AAGATAAGCTTACTATAGGTACAGTAAGTTATGGTAGTCATACAGTTGAGTTTAGGATTAGTGACACGTTAAAATGGGTTTTTTTGAAATCGGTATTGAAAAAATATTGTTAAAGGTCCCACGTCATGCTCCTTTCCAGATTTAAACTTGTTTTTTGGGTTTCTCCTAAAACATATTTACGTGCTTCAATGTTAAAAAAAAACATATTTTTTCCCTTACTGTCTATCTAAACATACCTGAACATGTCTCTGTCTGAAACACATGTCTCTTTAAGGCCCCGTCCTGATTGGTCAACGTTTCTGGGTCTCCTGCATCTGCACTCTCAGAGTTTCTGTGCTGCCGTTGCAGCCGGGGAATGACTGAAACGTCACTATAGCGGAAAGTTCTACCTACGCATAGTGTGTGTGTGTGTATATATATATATATATATATATATATATATATATATATATATATTTATAGTATAGTAGCAACATCACACCGTACAACGTCCTGACGGCTCGTTTAAAGGCCCAGTGTCTGAATATGGGCGGTGTTCCTTTCTTTGTGGATTGAGTGTTTCGATACTTTCACAGTAAATAGCACCTAAACCTGCTTTATAATCCAAAGAGAAATAGAAAGCTCACTTTTTACAATAGACCTTTAAGGAACCGCTTTCAAAGTCACAATATTGTATTGATATTGAAAATATTTGCATGGTACTCAGCCCTAACGGCCACAGGCACTCGACGTAGAGAAAAAACACAGTCGGAGCTCCACAGACACATCTGAAGCATTATTAAATTTTATTTCAGGTAAAACAACATTAAACAACATTTACAGAAGGACATTACATCTTCCATAATAACATTACATACGGGTGGTAACAGCTAATCTACTGTATACTATATTGTTTCACTTGACGAAGTGACTGATGACACTTCTGCTCTTCCGACACCACGTGTGAAAATGACGTTCAGTGCAGCATTCATAAAGAAAACAGAAAACGCAAGGGAAGCTTTGTTGGAGAAAGTTTTAAACACAGATTCATTGTTCAGCACGGCGAGGACGCACCGTGGATCCGACCTGTCCTTCTAACCGATGCCACTTCTGTCCACACAATAAAGAATGCCAAAAATAGATGTCCTTTATTCATATTTATCATATATGCTTATTCATATATGATTTCTCTTTGATAGTATTAACCCTAATGTTGTCCTCTGGTCTAATTTGATCAATTTTTAAAAAGTTTCTATATCAGAAATTTGGGTTTCTTTCATGTAAATGTCCCATGGTTCCCCACAACGCTCTTTACAAGAAAAATAAACAATCAGTTCACGACTTTTGTTACATTTGGCACAACCTGTTATTTCATATGCAAATTTATTTATCTATGAAACTGAATGATAGTGTCACATTAAACTCCCTGCTTGGTTGTAATAATGACGTTCAATTGCATCTCAAACAATACTTGCTTAACTTGAACGAAGCTAAATCTGAGTGTGTCATCTGCAGTATTTCCTCCACGCCAAATGATCCAGCTTTGAGTTTGGTACCTTAAGCCAGCTGTCAAAAACTTGGGGGTTACTTTTGATTGCAACATGAAATTTGACAAGCAGATTAGCAATGTTGTTAGAATGAGCTTTTTCCAGCGTCACCTCCTGGCTAAAGCTGAGCCCTTCTTTAGGCAGGCAGGATCTAGAGAAGGCCATTCATGCTTTTATTAGTTCAAGGTTGGATTACTGTAACGCTTTTCATGTCGGGCTGAATCAAACTTTCATCTCACGACTTCAACTTGTGCAAAATGCTGCTGCTCGCTTTCTACCGAATCCATCTAGCCGTGGACGCATCACTCCCGTTCTCTACACCCTGCCTGGGCTCGCTGTGTGTTTTAGATTAGGTTTTAAGATTTTATCGTGTGTTTTAAAGGCCTTGAAGGGCCGGCCCCGGAGTATTTGTCCGAGATTTTAACCCTGCATGAGCACATCTGGTCACTGAGGTCTTCAAATCAGCTGGTTTTAGAAGTCCCAAATCATGGTATAAACGGTATTCTTTTTAAAGATAATCTTTTGGGCACTTTGTTGACAGCACAGCTGAAGAGGTGAAAGGGGAAATGGGGGGGGGGGG
>NC_048412.1:1543613-1548699 GCF_013103735.1 Etheostoma cragini | reverse complement strand
GCCCCCCCCCCCAAGACTCTGGAACAAGTTACCCCCCCCCCCCATCACCTGACATTCCTACTATTTCAGATGTAGCTCTTTTTAGGTTCAAACTCAAAACATATCTGTTTAGAATGACTTTTAATACGTAGAAGTGGTGGGACTCCGGTTTCTATGTAAACCTTTCTGATTTTACTGTTTTTTATGATTCATTATTTTTGTTGTATGATAAGTTTTATCCTTGTATTCCAATGTCAAGCATTTTGGATACCTGCTGGTTACTGTAAAGTGCTATATAAATAAATCTTGATTGATTGATTAATTCAATGTTGTAGCATTGGAAAGAAATGATAAAAGAACGTTAGAAAAGTGAACAAAATGTGAGAAAAAGCTTAAAAATGTGAGAAAAATACAACAATAAAAAGAAAAAAATGGACAATAGCGTTGGAAAAAGTGACAAAAACATCAAGAAAGCGTCAAAAGTGTCGAGAAAAGACGACCAGATCGTTTAAATTTTAAGTATCGACTCAGAAAAACAAAAGTTGCACGTTTGTTGGGAAGACAACACGAGGGTTAAGAGGACCTTTGCAACCCTGTATACGACACTGTGGAAGCATCCCTATAACTAATCCATTACCACCTTTTGACATTTCTTCTTCTACTGATATTAATTCTCATTTTTCCTGTCACAGTGCTAAATGTGCAATTTCCACCAAGTCTGTCCTTCACTGGACTTTATTTGAAATATACAAAGAACATTCAAGTTTTAACAAAGAGTGCCTTCAGGAACTTTGTCCACCCAGGACTCAAAAATATGAGTTTTTGTACAAGACTGCAGGCAGAACTGCAGAAATAAAAATAGTGTCTGGGCAAACAAAGCAATGTGTGCCACGAGGAGAACATGCCAGAAATAATTATTCAGCTGCTAATACTGCCTGCAATCCCTTAAAGCCAAACGCGGCTGGGCAATCGTAGCACAGCTCGGTGGTATTAACCCTCCTCTGTCACAGCACTTTACTGACATTACCCCCCCCCCCCCCTTCTTCCCCTTTTCTCTGCTGCACAATCAGCCTGGGGATGACACTGAAAAGCTGCGAGATAACATTTCTATGAGCTCTCCTCAATCTGTGGTTAAGATTCAAAACAGGGGATGATATTTACATTTGTAAGAATGGCTGGTTTATATTGCCAGCAAGCGCATAAAAGGGACCAAACAGGCTGGAATGTAGGGCAAACCGATTCTTCTTTAAAGTGCATTTCACTTTTTGGGAGATTCTAGTCCATAATCATTTATTTTGTCTCACCCTCTACGGTCGAAGACGCTAGACTGGAACCCAGTGTCGATAAAATACCAAAACACTACAAGACTCCAATTCTTTCTCTTTATTTTAAGGAGAGGTTCAGAAATGTTCAAGTCTATCTCAACTAAAGTAGCTACACTGTAAACGATAGGGGGAACATCCGCAGTCTTTCTGTGGAAAAATTTATTCCAAGGTTCGGCCAAAACTAATATTTAGCTGTCCCAAATGTAGCAAAAATGTTACCACAATTTCCAGAAAATCTCCTGTGATGCAAATATTAGGAGTTGGTGTAAAGAGATTTAGTTAGAGTTGTATTGAGATAGACAAACAAAAAATCCAAAACCCATTCCTGGATGTGACAGACTGCAAAGCAAATACCAGCTGGAGGGGGGGGGGCATTTATGGGGTGCAGGCTTATACCGTACTGTAGCTGATAGGACTGGATGGGTGCGGGAAGGTTATCCTAGCAGGAAAGACATCTATATTATAAATGTGAGTGAATGTGTGCGATAAGCCATGAAGAGACATGACAGTTTCCAATTCTCCATGACGTCCAAATTTCAGCCTCGTCTCTTGGGCTAATCAACAGTGCAGGGCCAATATTATTGTTCCAGTCGACTTCAAACTGATTCATAAGGAGGAAGCCATTGTATTGATAGTACTTCACAACTATTATCACCGTACATTTAAGCTGTAATATTAAGATATTTTCACACTAAACATCCAAAGAAAGCCATAAAACAGTATAAACATCTTTGCTGATGATACTACGCTATATATCTGACCTCCGTCATATTGTTATAAAAAGTTGCAAATCATTTAGAACGTGTAGGATGTTGAGGGGCACACATTTAGGGGAAGTCTCTGCATAAGAGCACATGTTGGTGGTGAAGGGACCAACGCGTTCTCACCCCCACTGCGTCAGAAAGTGATGCTTGGTCAGGTGTCTTTGGCGGTCGTTGTTGACGCACGGACAGGAACTGGACGTGAACCCCGGTCTCCTAGATGAAAGTCCTGTGTTGTTTGACCCATCTACCCCCTCCACCTGCCTCCTCACGAGGATTCTCGCACTTCCATTCTACTCTCTAACCGTCGTCTCTCCTAAGGCTACGTCATCGTACAGTGCTCTCGGCCCGGTGCGCTCCATTCAGACGCTGAAGTGAGATTTCAGCGTCTGCATCTGATGCTGAGAGACACTGACCAAGCCTCTGTATTTGACGAGTTGGGAGAGAGAACGGGTTGGAAAGGACTGATCAGAGTTAATTGCCACCTACAGTACACATACTGCACACACACTACCGCACCCTGAAAAGCACTCATCCCTACACACTCATGAGCTTGGCAAAACGTTATTGACATAGAACATCTGTTTCTAATAAAATATTGCAGACTTTTTGTTGGTATCAGATAAGGGTAAGGGACGATTGTCGTGGGCTGGATCCAACAACGGGCCACGCAGCCTATTGCCTTGGTGTTTCTCCTTTTGTACATTAGCTCATGTGCATGGATGGAAGCCCCAATGCTAATCTATTGCCCATGTTGATTTAACTTTACACACACACACACACACACACACACACACACACACACACACACACACACACACACACACACACACACACAAACAGCTGTTGTCAATTACAGTATTGCACACAGGTTGGTGCTGTCCCTGTTGTCTTATGTGTGCACCTTCAACATGTCCAGCAGAGATAAAATATGTTAGAAAGGTTTTTCAGTTGCAACACAAAACCCATATGATCAAGGTCCGAATCCATTATGGAGGTCGATTGGAGAATATGTAAGGGAATCCTAACACTAGCATTTTTACATGACCAGGGTCTTGCTTCTGCAGATTTGGCCATCATTCTTTTGGACTATGATAATATTTTACTCACAAAACCTTGAGTTGCATTGCAAATATTGAAAGGTCCACTATAATCATTCATTACATTGTATTGCAGTTATGTTCATGTGTATTGTGTTGCCCGTTGTGTTTCCTTGAGCCCTGTGGCCAGTCTCGGAGACGTCCCACTAAAATGATGTCATGCGTAAATATAGCTTTTCTAGCCTCATAGTTGAAAATCTCATAATACAAAGAATAATAATTGACCTTAGCACCGTTTCACAGATTCATAATCATGTTTATGTTTAGCGGGGTAAATATCTTTTAGACAACACGTGGGCTGGATCAACAGGACTACATTTCCGGGACAAAGCCTGACATCTGGCGCTCGGCTCACGCGCAGGATATTTGCTCTCTGTGTGTCGCCGTTCTGAAAATCCCTTTCGCTTCAGGGGACCACAACAAACTTGGAGCTAGCGAGCTACATGCTGAAAATGTCAAGTTTTGAGGAAAATTTAGATAGTACAGCAAAGCTTGATTCTTTCAGAGAATGATTGTAAAGATTAAGAGAAAACATATTTAGGACATGTCCTCTCTAACTGGGACGTTTTGGGACTGATTGGTGGGATGTCTGTGGACCAAGTACACACAGAGATGCAATGGTAAGAGATAATGAGGTGTCACCATTGAATTAGCTCTGTATTGACTCAATAGTTAACGTCATTTAATGTTTTAACAGAGCCCGCCGAAGCCCGCGTCGCCGCGTCCGAAAGTCAACGCCACCCAAGACGATTGTGATTGGTTTAAAGAAATTCAAGCAACCCAGAGCGTTTTTCACTCCTATCCCAAAATGTGTGTGTGGTGTAGCCAGACCTTCCGTCACAGCGCTTTGGAGCTAGTTCTGGGAATGCGAGACTAGAGCACAGGGGCTAGGTCGTGATGCAGTACCTAGGTTGGCCACTGGGGGAAATGGCGGCGAGGCCAGAGCTGGAATCAACGTTATATATCAACGTTTCTGCAAACCTATCCAAAGAAGGGTGTCACTCAAAATCTCAACAACTTGTGCATTTCCTCCACATGGTTCTAATTACGCCATCTTCATGCAGTCCCTGAATCGATGCTGTTTGTGAGTAAAATATATTCTCGTAACTGACGGGACATGATGATCCAAACTACAAAAACAAGGCTGGGAAAAATGCATTTCGTTATCTGCAACTTTAACGCTGGCAAACAAGGAGAGAAAGAGAAATATCTGACGAAGATCAAGCTTAATGGTGTTTTTGGCCCCCAACGTCGCCTTCCAGGCACCTAACCCTAAACTTAACCACTGCCGCGCCGCCTCAAAGGAGACGCTGAGGGCAAAAAACACCCAACACCAAGATCGATCTGTTCATTTCCAGCTACTGACATCTAATGCCTCCGAGTGTAGATACAGGCTTTAGTGTCCGAGTTATCTGACAAATACCGCAATCAGTCAGCTAATAAACTATCATATGTTAGCACAAAAACAGTCATTAAATAGTCAGTTCACCTTTAAGCCGGGTGCATATTAACCGTGTCTTAAAGACTAAAACATCAGCTGCTCTTAGCTACCAACGAACCACAGACCTCCAATATGGCTGCCAGAGGATGTGTTATCCCACCTGATAGCCCTCCCTTATTATTATTCTTAATATTATTATTATTGTCTGCAAAATCACAAATGAGAAGACGTTGAAAACTAACTCTTTAGGATTGATTTTCTTCTTTGTTTTGGTTTCAAAGATGTGTTTTTTTGCTTGTATGCGTGTGTGTAGCAGTGAGAAGATGATGTCATATATATAAATTGTCCATTATATAGTTTCTAGATGAGTATATCATACATACAAATATACATTCTTAAATAGGAGGCTAGTTACAAACACAAAACACAAAACCATAGTATCGTCCTGTTGTTTATACTGTGACAATGAGATATATATAT
>NC_048412.1:1541750-1543351 GCF_013103735.1 Etheostoma cragini | reverse complement strand
ACACACACACACACACACACACACACACACACACACACACACACTGTGAAGGTAATAAATAAAGAGAACTGGGGCTCTTCCATTCGTCTGGATCCTCCATCTCACCATCTTTGTCTTCATCTTTTGCTTTTTTTCCAACAGCCACCTGGAACAGAGACAGAGACAGAGACAGAGACAGAGACAGAGACAGAACCCAGCGTGTCAGCGACACCGTGCAACCAATCACGTCACAATCCCATTTCATGTTTGCTCACAGCTCAAAATCAACAGTTTGTGTCAGTCATGAGCGTATGGGTTCAAGTGTGAGTAGATATTTTAGTTTTTTTGTATTTTAATTGGACTATGCATTATACAGTGCTCATGTCTATAGGCCCACCTTACCAGGAAGATGATGTTGGACAGCAAGAAACCCCCCAGCCACAAAGGTTAGAGCAGGACGCGTCTGTTAGGGGTGTATTACGGCCATTATTGTCCCCGGTTGGTGTGTGACATAGGTTAAGATTACTGAGCATTGTATTAATGCACTGATGTAGGGCTGGGCATCATATCCAAATCCTATTGATATCTTGTATGTATCATGTTAGATTTTGGATATGTTAACATGATTTTAATACGTGTTGTCATTTTCTGAACTAACCAGGCTGTTCTATTACTCACCTTTACTCACTTAGTCCTTATATCCACATTGCTTATGATTACTACTATCACAAATCTCATTGTGTAAATATTTTGTTAAAGCACCAACCGTCAAGCCTACAATATGGTCGTAAAAGCAATATTATGTATTAAGTATTGGGTGAAAATATCCTGACACATGATTTTCTCCAGTATAACAATTTATGGAACATTGACGTCCAGACTTTACTGAAAACTTGTTCCTTCAAATTCCATTTCCTGGTATTTCCCATGGTACCACTTTATTTGAAGCGGTGACATTCAGTGTCATTTGGTCAATTATGGCATTTTAATTGGGTTTGGATTAACTGACTGAATGACACCCCCACACTAATGTTACCGGTTATTCGGGCTAATTAGCCCTCTGCTTAGCTTGAAGGCAGGCGTTATTATAAGAGGTCACCAGACTTTGTGTCCTGATAAGCAGGGGTGTTGGACTGGGGGGAAAAGGGGACTGAGTACCCAGTACCCTGATGTGAGGAAGGCCCAAAGAGATGCTAGAATGACTAGGTGTGGATGAGGGGAGGGGCCCATGGAAATTTCTTTCTACAGGGCCCAGAATTTATGCCACACCCCTGCTAACAAGAGTGATAAAAGAGTTGTTTCTCTTGTCCTAGGAGGGGGACACCACAGCTACCAGGGGGGTGACGGAGAGGCCAGTCAAGCCCAATCTGTACACACCGCACCCTCCTGTGAAGAGGTCTACTCAGCCAAATGAGTCTCCTGTGTGGGTTTACCAAGGATGGATGTGCAGGGCCTTTTAAATCTCTATCAGGTCTCAACACATCTTACAACTCTCTTCAGAAAGGCTGCACATCCTGAGCCTGAATGCTGCTTCAAGTTATACAGTATAAATACACACACACACACACACACACACACACACACACACACACACACACACACACACACACACACACACACAC
>NC_048412.1:1523934-1541581 GCF_013103735.1 Etheostoma cragini | reverse complement strand
TATATATATATATATATATATATATATATATATATATACATATACCCATATCTATATATACATATACATACACACAGGCACACACATATACATACATACATATGAATGCTGTATTTTTATCAGTTCTGGCACCGTTTAGGCACCAGCCCCGTTTTAAAAGTCTCGTAGCCATGTGTAACTGAACGAGTGTCATCACTCGTCACTTCTCTGTCAACAGTCCCCGAGGAGAGCATGCTCCGACTCGCTAACGCCATCACTTCTGACTCCGCGCATGTTTGAAATTATTAACGCCAACTTGTGCCTCCTAACAGGCGGTTTACCGTGCCCTGGTTTAGATCCAACAGGCCTATACTCTCTTCTAGACAGCAGTCTGTTGCTAAACCAGACCCAGTGGGCTGCCAATTAAGATCTGGATCCAGCATTCCATGAAACATGCTCCTTTGTCATAGCTGTTGATATGTCTTCATTGCTGTACTTTATATGTAATTGTTGTCTAACTTTGTGTGTATTTTTCTCTTCATTTCTTCTTCTGCTTGGGAACGCAACGCGAACTTCAGGGTAAACTGACAAAGTTGCATTGTATAAGCAAAAAAGGGATTTGCTGTTTTAAAGAGATCTGATGTAATAATAACAGATTTAGGCTTCCGTTGTCTTAGAACCAAAGAGCACCGAGTAGGTGTGTGTGTGTGTGTGTGTGTGTGTGTGTGTGTGTGTGTGTGTGTGTGTCAGGGGGTTCCACTTGGGTAGCAGATGGAGCTGGTGGGTGGGTTTTGTTTGGAGGATTTGGCTGGCATGGCCAGCTGCTGGCTGTCCTTTTAACAGAGATAGTCTCACCCTCCCCCCCCAAAAATGAAATCCTTAAAATACTTTGTGCTGGGACAGACAGATACAGGACAATAAAAATGGACCAAGCAGGAATGAAGGGATTACAGAGGAAAACAAAAGGACGAACAGAAGCAGCCCAGTACACTGATTTGCATTTCTGAAACCTGACTGAGACTTTTTGGCTAAAACCTGACGACTGATATTTAATATCCACACATACCGCCACATTTCTGTCATAGTTTGCCCTTAAAACCAAACTTTCTGCTCAAGATCTGCTAAAATAAAATCTGCCTCAATAAAAACATGTACTACTTCATTTCCAACAGAAGAAGTTTTCTCTGACTTAGAAGACTCTCTGACTATATTTACATCAACACTAGTTTACTCTAACTCCAGATATAACAATATTCCAAATTTGACAGGGGTCCTGTAAACGGTCCAGAGGAGCGCCACGTTTTGACGTGATGGGAGTGAGAATGCGCTACCACTGGTGTCGCGCACCTCTCAGAAGGTCCACGGAGAACTGCACTCAAGTCGCCTTTGACCCCGTTGCCACTGACCTTTCGAGGCACAACCAAAGATCCCCGCAATGCCCTTTGCCTATTTGTTCTGCGCCCTGCCTCACGGTTCGGCCACAGATCACGTGTAGGCAGCTTCAAATCGGCCTCAAGGACTGCAGGTGCTTAGTCCTGTTCATCTGCTGTGTATCTGACCAAAATCCAGCTAGCCTCCTCCCAACTAAATTGATGGATGTCCTAAGCTTGGCAGATTACTGCAGTTTTGTCTTAGATCTTAACAGTGAGGCCCAATCCTGAGCTTTTACTGATTATGCTAAAAGAAAACTCTCTCTCTCTATCTCTATTCAACTATGATATAACCCCACACTGCAGCTGCCGGACAGCTCCATAACCATGGCGGCGATGTCACAGACACTTCAGCCATATTTTCGGCTGTTTGGAACAACAGAGTACAGAGTACTCCTGCCGAGTGAATACTTATGTGTAAGATGGGACGGAATATAATAAAGGCAAAGTCTGGATGCTGGCACATGAACATGGAAGTTCACGGCAATGCACGTGAACTATAATTTGACTGATATGATACCGTAGTCTGAAATAACAGGCCAGACTAGAGGAGATCTGTTGCATTCACTGGTCCAACCCCAAACCCATAAACTCAGCCATCTTAACCTCCTTCTGCTCTCCGTCCTTCTTGTCCTTTGCCTCCTTGCCCCTGCTACTCCTACCATACTCAATTATGCAACGTACTCACAACAATTTGCATGATATCCTACAGATATCAGCGAAAGTTGACCGTGAGCCGCTAGCGTGAGGTTACTGTCATTTCAGAGGCCGTTACAGTTAAGATTAGCCGACAAAAGGTGACCGTCATGTAGCGACAACAGTCCAAAATGACTAGGTAAGATTAGACTAAAGTATTGTAGTTTGGATTAAAAAACAGCGTCCCCCTTAAGTATTACTCCCAGGACATGGACACCTGTTTCCTGGTGAAAGTCTTGTGTTTTCTCCTTTACTTCTAAAGACCAGTCACTATCAGGAAACAGCACCTAATAAATAAAAAGCCCCTAATGGACAACAGGTGTGTTTAAATGTACTACAGCAGCGTGGCTATTGTCCACTTTCTGCTGTGAACTATGTGAGTTTCAGTCATTTGCTGCATGACTCTCCACAAACCAGCTTGACGGAATCGGACTGACAGGCCCACACCTCCTCCCACCTTCCACCCATGCCCCCGAAGCCCAGGGGTCCCGACATCTGACCCCTACTCCTGCAGGGAGGTCCCGTTATGTTTGATCCTGTTTAATGAACTGAGTCCCACTGCCCTTGAATGTCAGCCACTGAACACCCTGAGCTTAGAAGGGGCTGATGGTTTAATACGCTGCTTTATGTATGTTTGTGTGTGTATGTATGTGTGTGTGTGCATGTATATGTGTGTAAATGTGAGGGTAAAGAGGATTTGGACTAAAACAACATATTTTCCCACATTTTTATTCAGACTGAAACTTGACTGCACCTGGTGTCCAGTGATTTTTGGGAGGAATGCGGTGTTGTGGCCAAGCCTGTGTTGAGCTGCCACATCTCCTACTGACAACCAGTCCTCTGTCTCTACAGTGTCCCGCTAATTAACGGAAGCAGGGAGGAAGAGACCGTAACTGCTCTATTTAACAGTTGAACATGGTGATTTTCCACAGCTTGTTGGCTTTTGGGACTGCCAACATCAATCAGGATGAAACTCACCATTTGTTTAGTAGATACTAGTTAATACAGAGGCTACTATGAAATATTCAACAAGGCGAGGACCTGGTTCACTGTGGTTTCTAAGGTTTTGGATGCTGTAGGATGAAAGCAGGCTCTGCAGATTCCACAGAGGCTCTGCCCGTTGACCTCTACACGTTGCTGCTGTAGCTGGGAAAGTCGTTTCTGCTTCATGCTAACGGCTTACAGCTCCGACACGCCATCTCTGAACAGCACCGCGGACGTAGTGGCGCCTTCACTTCTCAACGTGACTGGCTGTCAGGAGCTACCTGAGGGATTTGGTTTTGTTTTTTCAAGGCCGATTGAAATATTGTTTTTGGATTAAAAACAACCGATGATTTTAATTGACCATTTCCACGCCAAAACCACTCCTATGTCAAGAATGAACTACTAAAGTTAAAGGTCCAGCGTTTTGTACAACTTTTGTAGTTACACGCATGTTTTTATAAGCATTACAAAAATCTGTATAGCCCTTCACAAACTTAACCACTATCAATTTCAAGCATTCCTATTGGTTGGAAATTTTACTTTTTAATTTGCATGAACTAAGGTAGACGCTCTATATTCATGCTCCATTTTGAACTATGTTAGCCACTGAGGGACATACAGGACATACTGCTCCACCTTTCTTGTTGTCGCGTCACATGATCAACTCACAGCTGCTGCTAACGCTGCTAACGGGTGATGTCACGTCCCAGCTCTGGCAGGTTAGAAGAAGGAGACATGGAGGACCACATGTTGTCTTAATACATTCTGCGGTGGAGTGGGACAAAATAAATCCACTGGGGAATTTCGCAGACCACCGGCCCTCGGGGGGGCAGGGGAGAGATGAATGTTGGGAAAAAAGAGGCTGCTGTGGCCCGCCTTGCAGGTTAGTTTGACAAACACTACCGACCCACCGGAAGATTTCCCATCTCTCCCTATTTCTACTCCGCCTCATGCACGTATTCAAAATCCAAGTTTCAGGAACAGCAGTCCTCTTCTTCTTCCAGAAAGACATTGAAAAAAGCAAGAGACCGACTTTTTGAAGCGTGACGGCTACCGTAGCTGTAATACGCACTTTGAACTGCGTGGTAGAGAGTTGATGGCGATGTATGATCTCAACGCTAGATGGGACAAATTCCTACACACTGGACCTTTAACAAAATCACATTATGTTGAGTATATGAAGTTTTATGTTGAGTTCAGTTTAGTGTATTCACACATCAACATTGTATCATTAAAACACAACATCAGACGGTACAATAATCATGGAGGTATAGGACGTGTGATATGGGGAACACCGGATAAGCTACTAAAAGCTTTTCGGAGGGGGCCCGACAACATTAAACATACGGACACTAAAAATATCACTTGCACAACAGACAGACGGTGGATACTGCTGCGTGGGGCTGCCGTGTGTTTCTATCTGTACATGGCTACTCAGTGATGTGACTGGGAAATAAAAGTGCAGATCCAGTTGGTAGGAAAAGGAAAGCTCTTTCTGCTCTGACACAAACACTTTCTGCTCTGCTTTTCTTGCCTCAGTTGTCTGGGCAGGAGTCACTAAATATGAGCCTTTAAAAGAATGCATAGACACAGTCATGTGTTTCCTATTACCCCGAATCTCTCCGAATCAACAGTTAATAGCTGGAATCCCACTGCTCTAAAACGTCTGCACACATAGAAAACCATGCACTCCAACATTCAACAACTCCATATTTGCAACTGTAAAGCTAACATACTAGCCAGCAGCCTCACTTACACAGTCTCTACCCACTGAGACCTGGCTCTTCTAGTTATTATGCACACATTCCTGCATGCACTGAGGTCTCTGGGTTTATATGGCAGCTCATCTGCAATTCTCTCTCTCAGTGACCCCTCTAACTCTCATCAAGCAACTAAGCAACAAATACTTTTGTTACAGCACAACAACAACAAGAAAAATGTCTAAATTTAGTGAGTATTTCAAAAACTACAGTACAGTACTTTGACTAATTTCAAGAACTCCCATTACAGACTAAGTAAAAAGAACTGATAAATTCTACGATAAAAGTCACCAAATCAGTTGTCTATATCGATGATATATACTGTATATCATGTATATATTATAATGTTTATATTTCGACCGGATCCCACTTCCTCTTCCTCTTCCTTTGTGTTGGCGTTCTAACCTCTGGTGGATTTCTGAAAACTATGGTTACTTCAAAATAATGCATATATACAGTAGATATACTATATATTTCAAGAACCACTCATTCAACTGATTTGAAACATCTGACAAGCAACATTTGGAAAATTCCAGTAACATGTTAACAATGCTTCCCAACTTGACTTGTGGAAATGGACATTAAAACTTTCCTTACAACACTGATATGGAGCGACACTAGGGCCCGTTTTACCAGCGTGGCAAGGAGAGTTATGCTAAATCCCCATCATTCCCCAGCTATGCTTGAGTTCTGCTGTGTGGGGCTGTGGTGAGGAGGAATGAGTGTACACCGAGGGTCAGAGAATGCTCCGGGGGGGGAACGCCTTCATCCATGAGCTCGCAAACACACCCACTCCCTGGCGTTTGCCAGCTTCCCGTTCCATAAATCCTTGTTTGGGGGTATGTTTTTCTTGTCTGGGGCCTGGCTGACTTTCCGCCTCACTGGGGTTTATGTCAGGTGATGGAAACACTGAGAGGAGGGTGGAGGACGCAGCTGGGAGGAGGAGAGCATTTGAATGTAACTGGGAAAGGAAAGCAAAGAAGAAAGAGCTGGGGAAGTGCATTTGTCAAGTGAAAAGTTAATCTGGGAGAGAGATTTAGAGCAGACCAGATAAAGTACTCAAGTGAGGAGCCATGAGAGGCCGCTGGCATTTACAGCAAAGGCTTCACTCTCAATGTGATGGACACTCTAAATCAAGTGGTCTCCCTCTGGACCCCGCCACGGAGACCCCCATCACCCTCTACAACACATTCTGTCATTAATCTACACACTGAGACCATAACTAGATCCTACCGAGAGGTTTGGAAATGCCAGGATCAGGCTAGACATGTTTGTGTATGTCAAACTAGAAAGACAGGAAATCTTGCTGTGTCTTGGATGGAAGAGTGGCAACACTACGAGGTATGACACCGACACCCCCCCAAGACCTATCGCGGGCTGTCGTCAAGATCAGTTCATAAGTCGATGCTTTAGAGGAGCAGCAGCTTCTCAAAAACTCATGAAATGTTTTGAAATGGACCTTATTGATCTGAAAAAAATATCAGATTCAAACTCTATTGCCTATTTATGGCTTAAAATGATTTTAGAAACAAATTTCGGTGAACTATTTTTGGAAATTAAAAGATTGTTATTGAAACGAGCTGCCATTTGGTCTCCTTTGAATACCGTGAGCCCCACGTGTTGCGTTCGTCCAATCAGGTGCAGCCATTGTTGTTGTAGGAGGGTGTAGTCTGTTCTCTTAGCCTATCACTGGTCAAAGTGAAGAGAAACCGATGATTGCTAGTGGCTGGCCCGCAATGCTGGGAAGCGGAGCGATCGCTGCCGTGAAAAACGCCTTTATGGACACTGTGTGTATCTTTACTCTTGAGTATCTACTAGTAAAGTATCTTTACTGGTAAAGATACACACTCCTTATTGGTCAAAGTCATGAACACATCGTAGAACATGTTACACTAGGCGGATAAAGACAAACAGTTCTGCGTCGTGAAGCGTCCCAGACGTGATAATGTCACAGTACAAAGAGGTAAAGACACAAGTTCATCGGTCCCGGCACTCACAATTAAGCCACAACTCTCAACGTTTATCCTTGTCTCTGTTCTCTGGGTTCACCTGTGAAGCAGCGATGTGACACGGCGTCGACCCCTGCTGAGTGACCGACACACTCCGTGCTGTGCCCGTCCTGCATTACACAAAGGAGGGTGTAACGTGTCTCCGTCACGGGTCCAAATAATCACACACTGTCAAAACTCTCAGCAACAGGAGGTCCAGTAACCTCAGCACTGTGGATGTTGCTGTTAGGTGTGCTGTGAGGGGCTACATGCTAATGTCAGCATACAAAACCATGCTCACAGTGACAATGCTAACACGCTAATGTTTAGCTAGTTATCACTAAACACCATGTGCAGAGTTATTAGTTCTGCAGGTATCTGGTCTTAAATCGAAGTATTGGACACAGTGAAATGTTGAACTAATGACGGCTATAGATGAAGGGATCGTGACAGAGTCGATGTCTAAATGTCAGCACCAAGTTTCTAACCAACCCAGTAACGTGTCTGGTCTTATGCATTTGATTTATCCTTAAAAGAAATATATGTACATTTCCGTCATACTTCTATTTGAATAGAATTTAGATAGAATAGATTGAAAGCTTTTACTGTCATTATACACAAGTGCAGTACCGGTGCAACGAGATTGAAGCAAAACCTTTACAGTGTCAACACAAATGTAAAAAATATAAAAATATAAAATGTAAGTAGCGCAGAAGAAGAAGAAAAAAAAAGGGGGGAATGTGGTGCACAGTTTCTGAGAGAAACTATATCCATAAATAAAATAGTAAGAAAGATAAGATAAAGGGTTTATATACACATTATGCAAAAATTATAGTTATTGGTGTATCATAAGTCCTGAGTAGTAAATATTGCCCAGTAATGAGATTAAGTGTTTAAATATTAAATATTAGTAGTCTTTTTAGGTATTATATATAGGTATCAATCATCAATTCATAGAAAACTATAAAAACAACTATGCATGCAGTTTCTCTGTTGGAAAGATGGAAGTATGTAACATATTAACGTTACCCACAATGTTAATTATGCTGGATATGTTCTTTTGGTATTGTGGTTATAAACACCTACACAAGTCTTATGTTACATTATACAAACAAGTGCATATAGTATATATGATATGTGCTACTTTCAGTTCATGTTGAAGTAATTAAATGAATACTTGTTGAGCTCCCACTGTTATGAGCTGGGCCTGATTCCATACCTTTGGAAGCCTTCTGGGAGAAAACAGCAGTTTGGAAACTTGGCTCGGGTACAAGCGAGTGTGTTTCATTCGAGGGCAGTTAGCGGTGTTGAGCGAGGGAAGTTTAGCCAAACTCACTGTCAAAGGCTCTAATAAATTCGTCATCATTCCCGTGACAGCTGCAGTAGCTGTTTTCGGGGTGTTTGCAAGTCAAATGAGGTGTGTGTGTGTGTGTCTCTACACGTCCGACACACGTGCAAAGAAAAACAGTAACAAGACAAAGACTACAGTCCCGCTAGAACCCCTGGAGGCTATGATGTTCATCCCACCCCACGGCAGACTCAACCAACAAGAAACAGAAGATTTTGCTCTAGTCATATACAGTCATTTACATTACTGGCACCTAAAAGTGGCACAATGAGAGGGTTTATTATAATTAAATAGGTTTATACCCTTGGGAGCATAAAGAGGCTCAGTATATTTCCTGGCAGTCTTCCATTCATTCCTATTTACATGATTATGGTTTGAGGGTGGTGTTGGAAGAAAGGTTAGCCGGTCCCAAACTGAAAACTGTTCAAACCCTTTTTAAATGTGGAAGTTTGGCCTTGATGTTGGTGTATCAGTTACATTTAGAGCAAAACCATGTGATGTGTTCAAGAGACTTTTTGATTCATGTGGTGTAAGAAGGCAAGCTATAATCAATCAATCAATCAATTAATGTAATCACTAGTTATCTTCTGGGGATCATAACCATTCCCAACAATAAGAGCAAATGAGGTTTAACCATCAAAACAAGTTCCTTTTGAGACTAGAAGTTAGTAAAGCCACTACTAAACAACCCAGAGCATTTTTTCTCCTGTCCCAGAATGCATCTGTGGTGTAGCCAGACCTTGCTCCACAGCACCGGGGAGGAAGGTCTGGCAGTGAGAGAAAATGAGCACCGATCTCCTGCAGTTTCACCATGTTTCATTCAGTTTCATCAAGAGTTTTTAAGTCCATTATGAATTAAATTTAAGACCTTTTATCACAACACCAATTTTAGCCCTAAATTCAGTATCTCTTAACTAAAGTAAAGAGTAAAATCTGTTTCATGTCTGTAGTGAAAATCCTGAAAAAGATTCGCGCCAACAACACAAAAGCTGATTGGCTCCAATATAAGTAGCGTGGTGGTCTCATTTGTAGTCGTAATACAGGGAAATTATAACAGGAGTAGCTAAAGGAGCATTAGAGGTAGGGTTGAAAATTAAGACCTAGGACAATATACTTCAGCAAAACCAAGACTTTTTAAGGCCTAAAATTTAGATTTTAAGACTTTTAAAGACCCCGAAGAAACCCTGAAGCAAAACTCTTGAACTTATCATGTCGTTATGTGTGGAGTCTCCCAATTTGAACATCTGTTGAGATTTGAAAAATCGTTTTGTGTGGGCCAGCCATAAGTGGAAGTGTTATCAGGAAACAGTCAGTAGGCAGATGTACAGCACCTGTCATTGGACTCTCTGACAATACAACGGATGGTTTATTCATCTGCTATGCAGGGCAGGGGGGGGGGGGCACACTGATGGGCTACTACCCTGTGATCACATCTCATCTCCCTATCCATCTCTCTGCCTTTATGAACCAGTGGGGGGGGGGGGCTGATCAATGCCTCGTCCCACATCTACATCCATCTGGCTTATCGAGTCAAGAAATCATTCCCACCACACGCAATAATAAAAACTTGAAGACTTCATCACTGACTGACTCATCAACATCACAATACTGCACGTAGTGCAGCTAACCCAAACCCTAAAAACTGTTGTTTTCTTTTTGGATTATTTTTGGGGGCTTTTTCCTTTATTAGTGATAATGGATTTACATGACAGGGAGGTTGAGATGGGGGATGACACGCAGCAAAGGGCCGCAAGTCAGACCCGAACCAGGGCCACTGCAGGACTCGCT
Organism: Etheostoma cragini; assembly: GCF_013103735.1. Taxonomy (NCBI): domain Eukaryota; kingdom Metazoa; phylum Chordata; class Actinopteri; order Perciformes; family Percidae; genus Etheostoma; species Etheostoma cragini. The sequence continues at coordinate 1,531,608 of NC_048412.1, read as the reverse complement.
CTTACTGGGAGGACTAGAGGCAGCCCCTTTACTTACTTCTTCATAAATACTATTTTAGTAGCATTTATATTCCCAACTTGTTAATACATTTGGACACCTTTATTTTTCAATAGTTGTTCTTGTATTCCATTCTATTTATGACTTCTTGTATATTCTGTATGTGTGCTGTGTTTCTGATGTTTTGTGGCTGTAGCACTGGTATTTCTCAATTTGGGATCAATAAAATCTGATCTAATCTAAATCTACAAACTTTAGGATTTTCTCCATGCTGCAAGGAAGTGAACTCCTAACTACAGCCGTCACAATGAGAGAACAAAGCAGGAGAAGCAGCCTCTTTTGCATAATGTGACACAGATCATCAACATTGCTGAGATGACTTAGCTTCAGATGGACGGACAGACTGAAGAAGTAACATTTGCTATCCTGAGGCTACCACCAGAATATCAGTATAACCACTTACAACTTCAGGATTTTAAAATACACTTGTATATTCTGCCTACTCTCCATAAAATATTCTGGGGCTGAATGCGGTGCCTCTCTATTAAAACACTAAAGCCTGAACATTTCAGAAACACTGCACAGTTTGATCTCTTTGACAGGCTATTTATATAGCCGGGCTTAAACCGTCACCCAACCGCGGCTCGCAATGAAGACATCAACGCACCGCGGCTAGCCTAATCTCTCTCAAGATAAATCTGTCATGAAAACGATCGCAGAAAAGAGAGATTTGTATGACTTTAAAAAGCTTGTATTCCATTCTTCTTTATCTTTTTCAGTGTCTCGAACCATTTCCTGCATCAAGCGATTAAATTATCATAAGATCATGACAACCGGTCTTAAAACAGCAGCATGGGCGTCACAGGTTCAGGAAGTTTGTTAAGTGAATGAGAGTTGGAATATGGAATTAGCAGGTACAGTAAGTACAGGAGGTCAGGACATCGTGTTGAGCATAGGGGCCTTGTGTTGATGCTGCTGAAGAAATGTACTAATTTCATTAAATAACATAAAATATTCATTTTGAATTTATACTATATACAAGGCATGATAAATGTTAAGACTATTTAAGGATTTGCATTCACATGAAACTATCAAAACGTGTCTTCCAAAGCATTATGAATGACTGCTACCAAACGTTTCACCTCACGCTCATGTTTAGGCAGTTCATATTATTTGGCAGGGCTGAAAATCAATATTCATTTCAATGACCCAAAATCAATTCATAAAATCCAAGAATCGATATTTGTCTGTATCATGTGAAACTACAAGACCTGAAGGATCCCTTGGCACCAACCATGTCATGCTAGCTCGGGGGAGGGAGGGGAAGGGGGTTGAATAAAATCCAAAGTTCAGCTACAAACTGGACAAACTGGCATGGACATGTTCCCAGTCTCTCAAGTGTCAAATCGTCCACCCACCATCTCCTCCACACCCGCCCCCCCGGGAGGTTTTGTGGCGCTTTAACAACATCGTGCTTCGAAATATTTCAATTTAAGTGTTTAACTAACAACCGATGCAGTCACTCTAATGTGGACAGTTTCCATTCTACCGTTCAAAAACACAATCTTCCACAAAAGGTGGGGATAAATGCTGGGTGGTTCCGTTCTGGGCTCCATAAAGCTTTGAAGGGACAGTGTGCAGAGCAGACTCCCACTGCAGCCACCGTTTGGGGGTGGTTTGGCCAAGTTAGGAGCTGTGAGGCCAGTAGGGTAATTTTAGAGCTCTGTGGTGTCACTTGGGAGTCTGCTGCTAACCCTTTGTTTAGGCTACTAGCAAGCCTGCTTGAGCTCCACAGACACACTCTGCAGTCCGCATACATTTCATACACCGCGTTCTTCTCAATTTCACAAATATGTAATAGGCGGTTGGTCTTGAGAGCACAACCGCGAGATCAGATAGTTGTGGTGGCGTTGTGGCAGCTGTGGTGTCACTTTACCGTGAATTACATCTTGTGTTGAAAAGACTGGGTGTTGCCCACACTGGAACACGGATACCGGAGTATTCTATTGCAGAGAACATTTGTTTGGAAAGCCACCCTGACATTTTGAATTGTTTGGCCGGAGACAGTATCGACAAGCCATTGTTCCTACTTGAATGTGCAGAGCAAAATATACATGACACCGAGAGTTTTAATTTAAATCAGCAGGACTACGGGGCATTTAAAAAAAAATTCTTGACAGAAAACAAACAATACTTTTAAAAGTGCCACTGCAGCACATATTGTACTTCAAATTCAATCAGGCTTGAACCCAGTAAACAATATGCGACGCCTGTGAGCCGTATACAACAGTAAAGGTGCTGTCTAAGCATGTTAGTATTCCTCCATCAGAGTGAAGGGGCTGCTGTTAGTGGCTGTGAAAGCTGCTTTATTGAGGCCTAAACGGCTGCATTTAGTGAGGAAATCAGCTTGAACATACCATTCTATTTCTGTAAATTCTCCTCTCTCTTTCTAATGGGATTATAGGCAAATGGAGACAGAGAGGGCATGGTACAGAGAGCTAATTTAGGATGGGGGGGGGTTGAATTTGAGGAAGAGCCTACAACTGCAAACATTCTGTGTCTATTTATTAAGCTGTGTATAATATGTATGTTTGTGGGCATGCCCAATAGTGTTTGGGTATATGTATACTGGACACAATCTGATGTCTTTTTGAGGCTTTTTTGTTCTAACACCTGTTGCATAATGCTACAGATGGGTGAGTATTTAGTGGAGAAATGGTCTATATCGACGACATTTACGGGCTAGTTCAGGTGCCGTCAGAAGTTCCGCCAGATGTCCTACACTTCCTGCTTTCTTTGTGTTCAGTTAAAACTGTGGTCGCATCGGGCAACATTAACCGGGACCTCTGAGCAACGTTCAAGCTGAAAATGGCAAGTTTGAAGGAAAATATGGATGGTACAACAAGTTAGGCCCTGCTTAGTCAAAGAATGATTGTAAAGATTAACAAAGAATGTGTTTAGGGCGTTTTCTCTGTAATGGGCAATTTGGGACTGATTGGTGGGATTGCTGTGATCTAAGTACACACGGAGATACACTGGTAAGAGATAATGAGGTGTAACCATGTATCAGCTCATTTAAATAGCTCACGTTACTTTGTTGTGTCAACATTTAACTTCATTTAATATTTTATGTGGCGTTTTCTTTTGCAGGGTGCAGAAATGTTCCACCACAAGTCTTTTTATGAGACTATTCTGCAGAGCCACCCTCGCTGCGTCCGGAGCTTAGCGCCACCCAAGATGATTGTGATTGGTTTAAAAAAATGCAAGCCGTCCCTGGCCTTACATTCTCCTATCCAGGAGTGTATATGCTCCTGTTGCCAGACCTTCCTCCGCAGCGCTGTGGAGGAAGATCTGGCAAGACGAGACTAGTTGAGATAGATCAAGAATGGAGATGTAGCAAAATAATGCTCATATGCTGTGGTCTTCACAGTCACCGGATCTTTAGAGGTGTTAGACAACGGCCTCCTCCCCCATCAACGATGGAATACAATTTCAGCAAATTTTGTGCGCTAACTTGATGCCATCTGTGAATATGCTGAAGTTAAAGAGAGGATGGGTTCTACAAATGGATAATGATCCTAAACACACCTCAAAATCCATGGTGGATTACATCAAGAGGCGTAAACTGAAGGTTTTGCCATGGCCTTCACAATCTCCTGACCTCAACATAATGGAAAATCTTTGGATAGACCTTAAAAGAGCAGTGCAGTGTCACAGACAGCCCAAACATCTCAAAGAACTGGAAGACTTTTGGAAGGAAGAATGAGCGAAGATACCTCCAACAAGAACTAAAGACTCTTGGCTGGCCCCCCCTTTGGCAAGTACCACAGCCAAAGGGGGGGCCAGCCAAGAGTCTTTAGTTCTTGTTGGAGATATCTTCGCTCATTCTTCCTACATGGTTACATGGTATTAACTCGGCAGGATGCCCGAACATTTGCAGACGCCATTTTTTTTGTTTTCTGTTATTTTGAAAGTGTAAATGATGGAAATAAAATCTAACTTTTTGTGACATATAATACAAATGTCATTGTCAATGCACATTAATACACATTTTTACCTGGCGTGCCAAAACTTTCGATCCCCACCGTATCATTAACCGGAATGCTGCTCATCCGTCTCGTAAAGTCCCACACACTGCCAGAATTGATTTCCATTGGCCTGTAAGTTTGCATTGCCAAATGAATGTGTTGTCTGGCTATTCAACAAGTCCACTGTGTGTGGGTAAACATGAGAAACTGCACTCTCTTAGACAGTCTCAAAAAAAGGGCAAGAAACTGCAGTACATTCCTTCAAATCTAATCACGCACTCATGATCTCCCTGCAGAAAACAAGACTGAGTGCATTAACATTAGATCCATGCTCGGTCCTTATTAGCTCTCCTCCAGGAGAGCAGAGCAAGGAGACGGGATTGGGATGGTCATTATAACATGCAATGTAATTAGTCTAACCCACTCCTCCCCACCAGCTGTACATTTCATAAATCTATATTCAAATGTAGCGCTGACACAGAAACAGCGCTGCGAAGACCAAAGAGCGCCACTGGCAGTGTTTGGCTCTCACTGCTGGCCTGGGGGATGTGTTGTGGGGATTTTTTTTGGAAGGATTTGGATGTTAGGGACTGTAATTTAAAAGGACCACTGGTTTGGATAATGAGCTCTGTGTTCCTCTAGCTTACGGACAGAAACGCAGACAAACACAAACACCAACCAAATGAGAGACTGCAAAGCTGGTCTTGATCCAAATCCTTGTTCCGTGTTTTTAAAATAAGAAACACTGCGTTATGATTAAAAATGAGAACAGTGTAGGCATGCGCTTCTTTTATGAATCCTTCATCTTTTGTCCTTACGCAGCTTCTGCGGGAGAGCAGTTCAGCGTGCTGCCGTTTGGCCGCCAGTGTTTGCAATTCTGTGTGATGAAGATTTAGTTCAGCATCGCCCCCTGTGGAGAACACTATTGTCAAGTGTATTAATTAGCCTATTTTGTGTAAGTATAACGATCTGCATAGTTTAGTTAATTTACGGGGCATGCATAAGAATGACGGAGGAGGATTGCAGAGGAGGAAATGTGCTTGGGAAATTTGTTTCATATTTACATAATTATTTAGGAGCTCCTGCTGATGCTGAAAGTGAAATTTTGGGCTTTAATTTATTCCAAAAAGGCTTGTGTTTGCTCAGGGTTTGTGCACAGGGACTCAGCTGGTTAATCAAGCATATGTATAATTCATATGGCAAGCATGGGGTCTGGAACCGAGGCGGTTGAGATGAGCATTTCTAAATGTAATATTTTCACTTTCTCCATGTGAAGTCAAAGCCATATACTCTGAAGACTTGGACTATATCAATAGCGCCCACCCTAAACATCCCATCATGCAATAGGAGGATTTTCTGAGGTTGACAATATGGTTCTACTACAGTATCCCTCATTTCTCCCCCCCCTCCTTCTCCCTCCCCCTTCCTGCCTCCATCTAAACACCCCTGCTGGGAGCCCCACAAGTCAGTCTCAGGCTGCTTACACAAACAATTAGAAGATATTTTTGGCTTCCGAAAAAGAAGAACTCATTCAATAATCGTGCCTTCAGTTGGAGCAGCCACTTTCTTTCAAGCTTGCAGCACTGCGACATGCACACACAGACACACACGCGCACGCACGTGCACACACACCCGCAAAACCGCAGCCACACACACACATGCAGGCACGCACCCACCCACCCACAGATGACACACGCAAAACCACACACACACACACACACACACACACACACACACACACACACACACACACACACACACACACACACACACACACACACACACACACACACACACACACACACACACACACACACACAAGCACTAGACGAGCAGCGACTAAAGAGCGAATACTCTCTGAAGCTCACGGTCCACAAACCACCAGAGATCCCATTTACACTTAAAAAGTGTAATTAGAGGCCGCAGTACAGAGAGCAGGCAGACCCGCTGGACTCTCTGGGCCTTCAATGATAACTCGTTGTCACGGCCAATACTACTCATGTTTTGCACCAAAGGTGCTGCTGCACATCTGCTGACATTAATTTGGCAGTGCAAACGAGAGAATGACAGAAACCAACTTTTTAACCCCTGAATCCAGAAAATGATCTTATTGTCTTTGGGTTTTATTGTAGCTTCTAGGTAGAGCTGTGAGAATGAACCACAGGGGACAGTAAAACAATGGACAATGTTTAAAGGTCTCATCATCTCAGCTGGACTTGTAGGCCGTTTTATTGTTGCTAGGTTAACTCATAATGAAACATCAGATTATAAACTACATGTGTTTGGGAGTGATGAGTTGTCAGATTTAAAAGCAATGTAGCAGGTGCTAGAAGCAAGTCACTTGACATAGTAGTTATTTCTGAGAGTCGACCTACAACAACCTATGCAGCTGTGTCAATCCAACACACACAAGTCGCCAATTGTGTGGCCTTTTTCTTGTCATTATTCTTCATTGACGTAGCTAGGTAGGAAGATGACGATGTCCGTGTACTACGCCTTGGTGATGGTGATGTAGTGTGGGGATGTTGTGATGTTTTTAAATACAACTTATGAAGGAGTTGTCACATGAACACCATTTTGGTCACCTGTGGAATGAAGTCAGAGTCTTTCTGTCACTGCAAACCTTCAGTTTCCTCCACACTCTCCTTGGCGATTCCTTGCTATAGGATATTAGGCCGTGGAACAGATCGCGCAGTGTAAATCGTCGTAAAACAGGATTATCATCAGCCCATTTGCGTACTCACACCTCCAACACGCAGGCTGCAGATCCCAGTCTCTGTCCTTGGGATGTCCCATGGGGATGGAACGGTTCAAGTACAAGATCTGACCCATTCGGCCCACTAGTCACGGCATGTACTGAATGTTACTAGCTAACTAGCTAGACTATCTGTCCAATCTGAGGACTATGGTGACCTGGTCCTCTGATCTCTGCAGGGTAAATCCAGACAGCTAGCTAGACTATCTGTCCAATCTGAGGACTATGGTTACAAATTGTAGCACTATGCCCAAGACATAATAAAACGTATTCTATCTATCTAGCTATTCTATTTTTTAAGGATAAAAAAAAAAGAGGATAGAAATGTTGGCAGTAAATGTGATCCAGGCCAAAATAACTCCACAATCTACTGTTCCGTCTTTGTGCTGACTGTAGCGTCTCTGTCTCACACAGATAATGTGTGATATCATGGAGCTGTTGATACAGACTGGACACTCACGCACCAATCACTCAAACTGCTTCACAACCATCATCCGAAGTAGGTCACGCAGACTCGATCTCATGACAAGATTATAAATAATACTGTAACAGCTGCTGTCGTGATGAGGCGTTTTGTGGGATAGAAACGAGAAGCAGGAACATTTTACTGCCTTTTGGTATTCACGTCAGCCAAGCGTCATCTTTACATGGGCTCCTGCTGCTGCCTAACGTGGCGGCAGGGTGGGGAAATAACGCCGTGGCTGCCAGTGAGCCGAGGTAGAACAGAATAACTCATAGGTTCTAGTCTTTCATTAAAGGAGGCTGAGCTGCTTGGAGGCATAGCATGTGAAACTTGCTAACAATTCTTTGTTCGGATCAGGAAGTCAGCTAAGCAAATAAACAGAGTAAAAACATAACAACATAATCAGATTACACTGGATGGAGGAGGGGGGG
>NC_048412.1:1517519-1523834 GCF_013103735.1 Etheostoma cragini | reverse complement strand
CACACACACACACACACACACACACACACACACACACACACAGGCCCTGCAGTGCTGAAAGCGTAGGGCCTTGTTAGCCAACAACCAGGCGTGAAATCACTGCGCCGTACTCCCACTACCATGAGTCAATCTATACCTCCTGTTTGTCTTTGTTCATGCCTGCGTGTGTGTGTGTGTGTGTGTGTGTGTGCATGCTGGTTTTCCTCCAGGCCACGCAGAGCTCTATCTTTGACTGGGTTAGCTGTCTTTTGTTTAGACTCCTCTGCAGCTCGGCTCCAACACACACCTCACGCTGTGCATCCTAAACACAATATCAGAGGATTAAGTGAACTTTCCCGACTTTAAACCAGAAGGTCTTAATCAAGTGCATTTTTCATTACATTACATCATATTCCAAATTTGCACAGTAACATCACTGTGCACATTTGGAACATGCATAAAGAAGCTGGTGAAATGTAAAAGAAACTCTCCTTTGTTAAATGTTATTTTGCCTTCCTGAGGTGGACAGTTATTGATCCAGTTATGGACAGCCTATTGATAGCTTATGGTTAGCCTGTTGAGGAAAAAATGAGATAAAAGATGAAAATGTGTGTCTTAATTAATTGATGATCAACAACTGAACGCTACCTCTGATTCAAAATTTCTTTCATTTGTCTTTTTTGAAAAAGTCAAACATGTTCATGGGTTTAATCTATATCTTAAGATGAGCAACATGAGTAATGGATATGAGAATTAGAACCAATACATTTTAATAGTAGCATTCAAAACACTACAGCACCCTTTTATCCATAAGTGTTACTCCTTTATCCATGACAACTTGTTTTCTCTCTGCTGTCTGCTAACAATCATATTATTATATGTCATATCACTTGTGTAAATGGATCATCCCTATTCAGACTAAAACAGGGAATGTAGATACATATTTACTGTAAGATATTATACTTAGAAATCGTTGAGCAAACTTATCTTGTAAGGCTGGATGGATAAATTATCTCATTAAAAGAGCTAAACCAACAATGAACTGATTCGACTAATACATACTGCATGTCAGGAGTGTTGTATTAATCATTGCATCGCGTTGCAGGCGTGGACGAGTCGGCATCGCTGCAGTGGCCGACCATAATCGACTGACGCTTGTTGATTTTCCGTTTGCTGCATTTTATAAAACTTGCTGCCTTTAAAAAGCAGATGCAATAAGAAGGCTACTTCATATATATCTGCCTGCTTGAATTTGCAGATGAAAGCCACGTGTAGTAATACAGTATATTAATATTTAGGCGGGGGCGCATCGTGATGCATCGCGATATCAAATCGATTGGAATGGTTGACAGGATAATTGTAACCAAATTGGAGCACCGGGAAGACTCCGACCCCTACTAAACGGTATACAAGCCTGATGGATCTGTGCCACGAACACACACCTCTGAGCCGCACTGTTCCTTCATCTTGAACTCACACACCAGAGTTTATTTTGACTCCCTCCCACACACACACCGTGCTGCTAACACAAACACTCACTGGAGCACCACATGTGATTTAATCCCCAACAAAGACACTATTTCCTGTGGTTTGATTAACCACCGTTAAAAACTACAATGCCCAGCTACACACCAGTTCAGCTCTTCTTTCTATTTCTGCTAACCACTGGGTCTAAAAATACAAATGAAAATGGTAAAAATACATTCCTGAAATTAACATCATTGCAATCTCAGGAGAGAACCAGCAATGGAGAGTTGGAGGAACTTTAGTATGGAATCTTGACAATAGATAAAGTCCGTTCCTTGACATTTTTGGAAAACGTTTGGGTGGACCATCGATACCATTCGGATGAAAACCCAGACCCTGCATCGACACAAACACTTCCTGCTATAGTTCCGTGTTGTTGTGCCACTGGAATTCTTTAGAGCCTAGTGAGCGGTGGTAGCAGTTGCCGCATTGAGGCTCCGTGCTGCTCGTTCTCTCCCACTAAACACAAGGTTTCGGGGCTGCGGCATTATGCTAACTTCCACTGGCAGAGGGGCGGGGCCAAGGGGCTGCTTTGATAAGCCGAGCATGGCAAACATGAATGAGGCAGCGACAGGCGAGGCAAAACACACATTCATTCCTCTCACAATGCCGAGCAGCACTTTTAATTAAACCTTATCCAACATGATGAATAATGCAACAGCTTCCTTGCAATCCACCGTCTCCTTTTCTGTTGCTCACCGCGCTGTGTTCAACCATCTCATCCAGTCACATGCATACATTAGGCAGAGGAATGGCAGAGAAGAAAAAGCTCCCGGTCTTTCTGGTGCGCAACATAAAAAATACGCAACATGTTTTTATAGTTTTGCCAATGGGGGAAAAGAAGGGGTTTCAGATTGTTTTGATTGTGCAGTGTGCGTGACATGTCTGCTGTTTTGTTGCTCGGTTCAGAACGTGTCAGAACTGACATGGTGGAAAAGTATGCTGTGCTAAGTTTACACATGTTGCTGTTGTCACACTCCAAACTAAAAAAAGCAGGTAGAACGTTGACTTGATTCTGTCTCTGTTACAAAGAGCAAAGGGCTCAGTGGGAACTCAAAGAGACAAAGTCCGACGTAACATGTTCCCCGTGGGAGAGAGATGGCCTCACTGCATCAGACAAGACCAGCCGCTGAGAAACACATCGCCCCCCCCCCCCCCCTTTCTTCTAAACTCATGGACACACTCCTAAAGGGATAGAGAGAGGGGTGGAGGAAGGGTGAGAGGGCTGGGAGGGGGGCGGAGGAGGGGGCTGCCGGTCAGAAAAGAAAAGCAGCAAAGAGGGATATTCAGCGCATTGAGGAGTGAAAGGATTGCATGGGAGAGTGAACCCATTACAGGGCAGACTGGCTGGGGCATGGGAAGACCCGCAGAGGGCTGCAGGGAGGTGCTGGCTAATGTTTAGCCCAGAGTGGATTGGCACAGGAAAACCTCAAAGATTCTGCTGAACCCTGCAGGCCACAGCCCACCAGCAGCCCCGCTGAAGAGAAAGCTACGATATACATATACAACACGTTCAAGATCCAGCTGCAAAAAATTTGAATTGTAAAAGCTCAATGCATCTTTCAGCAAATTAGCCTTCCTCTTGGATGAAGGGGGGCGAGACGTGTGGTTTGTTATTTTTGAGAGGAATGTGTTGCTACAGCAGAGCCAACCAGCCGCGGCAGTGTGCTGTACCAGCCAGTCCCACAGCCCTGCAAGGCCCCGATAAACCTCTGCTGTTGGAGCAGATACTTGGGCACCATGCCGGGGTCTGGGAGGGTGGGGGGAAATGTGGGAGGGTGGGGGGAAATGTGAGCAGGTGGGTAAACACACATTACTCTGAGAGGGCAAGTGAAGGCCAGCGCCGGATCTACCTGTAGTATTTGGGGTCATTACTTTAAAGGGGAGTATGTGGTTTTTTTAGCTTAATTTACTTTAACTGAACAGCTTCGGTAGCTGGCGTCTCCCTTAGAGATCGGGTGAGAAGCTCAGTCATTAAAGAGGACGTCGAAGTAGAGTTGCTGCTCCTTTGTGTCAAAAGGAGCCAGTTGAGGTGGTTCGGGCATCTGGGGAGGATGCCTCCTTGGCACATTCCTAAGGAGGTGGTCCAGGCACGTTCAGCTGGGAGGAGGCCCTCGGGGAAGACCCAGGAGTAGGTGGAGGGACGTCCAGCTGGGAGGACTAGGTGGAGGGATTATATCTCCAACCTGGCCTGGGAACGCCTCGGGAGCCCCCAGTCGGAGCTGGTTGATGTGGCTCAGAAAAGGGAAGTTTGGGGTCCCCTGCTGGAGCTGCTGCCCCAGCAACCCGATACCGGATGGAGATGGATGGATGGATGAATAAATAGATTGGTTATTTGACTTTTTTCAGGTTGACTGGTGCTCGTTTTGCCCCCCCCCCCCCCATCGCCTGTGAGCAGAAAAACCTCCCTTGCAACTTTGAGCCAGCCTCGGTGTCAGGGAGTATGACGTGATATCAGGTCTTGTGATGCAACAAATTGCTTCATGACTCTGAACACATAGGCCTACACGCCCCCCTACAGGAACCGGCTAGCTATGAGAACCAGGCAGCGACGGAATCTTCCAGACTATCATCAAGGCTGAGTCGGCAAAAAAGAAGCAGAAAGCTCAGGAAACACTGTCGGAGGAACAGAGGAAGAGGAACTGGCAAACTGACCAAGGGAGGGGTCAGACACAAGGAAACAGATAGACCCAAAACAAATCCGCTTCTGTTGGAACCCGAGTCTTAACCCGAAACACAGACACAACAACCCAAACCAGCTCTGCAACTCAGACTGGAGGAAGACGTTTCTGAGTGGGAAGTTATTTAAATGTTAACAAGTTAGTCATTTCCACGTAAAGTGTTGATTCGGGACTCGTCTTCTGGACGTGGTGGGACAACCATCTGAAGTCTTGGTGCTAGAGGTTGAGGGATAACATTGAGTGTGAGAATCTGAGAGAAAAGCTACACACTCATCGGCTATCAAGCTCTAAAGCCACCATGACCTCCATTGGCACAAGGCGGACATCATGCGCTGCAGATCTGTGGAATATGAACAGAATGCCTCGGGATATTAATCTGGCAACATGCCAAAACGGTTGGCTGAGGTGGAAAAGTTGGCACATGGGAAAAGAGAAGGTTTGGTGAGGCCTTTTTCTTTCTCTTCACCTTGACAATGTGGAACCGGTTTTCTTCTTCTACTTCTACTCCAGGGGTTGATGAACAGTATTTGCATGTATAGTAAAGCCAAAACAATGCAATACTTCCAGATACATACAGAAAATGACTTTGGTTGAGTTAAATTCTCCTTTCAGAATGTTACTTGAGTATAAGTAAATAAATAAACCTTGACCTTGATAAGTCTTTTAGGATATGTCATTTACTGTACTCAGTTTTCAATTTTATTTTCATGTATCATATAAAAAACCTTATGAACTTTATTGTTGTGGCTTACTTATATTGAGCAAGGATTCGCCAAACCTGCGTTTCTGCAGTCTTACAAGTTTTTTCAGATTTTATTTTGTAGTAACAAAGACAAGGGGGATGTACTGGAGGAATAGTTAAAGTTTCCAGAAATATAAATAAAGTACATATGTGTGAACATTCTACTCGTACAGTAACAAAGTATTTGTACTTCCTAACATTGCAACCCTGTTTAGTATTCACCGAGAGTCAGGAAGTGAAGGCAGAATAAGTCCACGTATCTCACTGCAGGGATAGGTAATCTGAACACAACTTCAAAAAGGGAATCAATAATCCTAATATCTTTGCACTTTCTGGAAGCAGGCCCAATGGCAGGGAGGCTTTGTCCTTCTTCTCCTCTAACACTCCTCCCTTTCATGCGCTGATTTTCACTCCTTGCCACTCTCTTCCCCTGCAGTGTGGGCTCATGTATACTGGCCCAGTGTTTTCCAGGCCACTCGGATACAGGGCCGCAGTGTGCTGTTAACATGCAGACTCCCTGGCGTGTGTATAATTTGTGAGTCATGTCCAACTCGGATCGAGTCGGTCTCCTGCTGACTGCCTGCCTGCGCTTGCTGATGAACCCTGGGAAAACAGATCTGGTACAGTACACTCACAAGACCCTCGCGCTGGAGCCAAGATGTGAGCCAATGGGAGATGCTGAAGAATGACTCGGCTCTTTTGGCTCTCGGCTTCTTTTCACGTTTTTCTGCTGAAAGTTGTACCACTTCCTACTAAAGTCCTCATCATCTTTTAGAGTTTTCCCCTCCTTTCATTCAAAAGACCATCACATGAAAGTCCTTACTCCCAACCTAAAGGACAATACAACATAGCCCAGATAGAACTAATTCAAAGCTCCAATCACAATGACAATAAAAACATCAGACAGAAGAAGTTCGATGGCAACATAGAACTCCCTCTGATGTCGTAGTTTGTTTGGTCAACTGCTGTCACCTTGGCAGCCACACAAAAATCCACTGAGGAAAACAATGCAGGAGCTATATCCACAGGTATCTGAGGCTCCATTTCCATCACTACGCTTTGGTTTTTAAGTGATCTCTGTGCATCTAGTGTTTTAGCTCCAATAGAAGAACTAATCCCCGTTTAATCTGCATTAACAGCAACATTCTCTTATGCAGGAGGCAGCATGTATACTCTGCCTGTTGCAGGTAGTTGCCATGGTTGTCATGACCCAATCAGACAGCCAAACGTTGGCGTCAGTGTCGGTGTTGCCAAAGCTCTCCGTTTGCAGCCGTTGAGACTGAAACACAACCCGGAGACTCATAACCAACACTGGTCTGAAATGTTTCAAATGTATTTGGTTTAGGGGCTCAGAACCACCAGAGCAGAGGGAAGGAGAGGGGGGAA
>NC_048412.1:1509198-1517419 GCF_013103735.1 Etheostoma cragini | reverse complement strand
TTAGGTTTACACTGAACACAAAATCATGATCTATGGCAAATTAGGAAGAAATACGCAGAGCACATTACGAGGATACACCCTTTTGATTTGAATAGCCTTGTGAACTTTCTGGCAAACATCACATTTCTGCCCCAATGCATGTGAAGTCCTGGAAATAGAAACCTCAGTATGTTGGGCCTCTAGGGACCACTGGAGGGTCCTTACACTCTGATTCTGGTTAATGAAAGCAGTTTATATGCTCTAATTGGCAATCTGATACATATGTATATTGCTCTTCTACTCGGTTCCAGGCAGTCACACACACACACACACACACACACACACACACGAACAAAAGCTCCTCAGTTTGTTCAGTCGTCCTCAGCTACATGTTCACCGGACAAAAGCGCCACTGTCCACACACTCCACCATTTAGAATGACATCTCAATCTGATTTCTATGGGGAAATATGTATTATGTACTGTATGTCAATGGAATATGAAAGCACAACAGCATTCTTGTAGACTGTGTGAGGTGGAACGACATGGCAGGACCATTTTGTCTGAAAGACAAGCGGTAATGTCTTAGAGGCTCTGCGTGTTCATTATCTATCTATCTATCTATCTATCTATCTATCTATCCATCCATCCCATCCATCTATCTATCTATACTCTCAAGTGACTTTGCTATGTACTTTGTCAATGGGTTTTCTAAAACGAATATGCAAGTTTTGCATCTGATTATTGCAAGAAATGTTTTTTCCATTTCTGATATCTTTTGCTTATTGTAACCTATAGTGCTATTGCCCTCAAAACACCCAAATGCTCCTTTAACATGAACTTGCACGGCGGCTGGACTCTTGCGATATTGAGATCCCATGAGGAAATCCATCTTGTAGGGCTTTAAGTAATGTGTTTGTCAATCAGGGTCTGGTGACGAGCTACTGGTAGCCACGGGCGTGGTTTAGGTGTGTGTGAGGACCGTGGACGTTTGTTCAAAACGCCAATGGCCGGCGTGATGGACAGATGGTTGAGCCAATCACCTGCCAGGTATTCTTGGAAAGTGTTTCTGTGAGTGTTAGGGTAACGTTAAAAGATCCGGCCTCATAAATTGATTTGTTTTGGCCACTTGGCAGCAATAAGCTGAAAACACAACATCAACACACACACACACACACACACACACAACTATACAACTGTATATATACTGCATATATTAGTTAGTGGAGTAACTAAAGTAACTAGTAACTAAAGTAACTAGTAACTAAAGCGGTCAGATGAATGTAGTGGAGTAAAAAGTAGAATATTTCTCTCTGAAATGTAGCGAAGTAGAAAGTGGCATGAAAAGTGAAGTACAAGTACCTCAACATTTGTACAGTAAATGTACTTTTTTTGAGTTTCCTTCTTTGTTTCGGTCTCCACTAACCCATGAGTAAAACAGCTTCTAGTTCAGCTGCTACATGTTCTACTACGTTCATCCTCCAGGCAAAATAACAGTGAAGCCGTTCCTGCTGTAGATCATTTGACTCTGACAAAGCTGCCAGGAAAAATACAAACACAACGTGGGTCCCATCTCTGCAGTGCCTTTTGAGTCCCACTGTACCATTGTGCCATGCTCCCCTCCTAGATGCCTGGGCCCCTTGCCTGGCCCCTAGAACTCAAGCTTGCAGGTATTATTCTGTAAAGTACCAAACACCACTGCAGTCATCTATAATACTTAAACCAACTAAATGCTGTCAAAGACATTGAGGCTTTCTGCTCTGCAAACGTGCCACTGCAGTCCAAGGTAGAGGTTATGATGCAGTTAAAGGAAGCAGCATACATAGTATATAATACTGGATGTGCAGAAACATTAAACTAGCCCCTTTGTGTATCCTTCTGAGCTCCGCTCATTATCCCACGGTGCTTTTAATGGGAGACTGACAAAGTTAATGTCATTAGCATACTCCATGTGACGAGAAGCTCCATATCTGCTGCTGTAGAGGAGCTGCTGGCTGCAGCACATAAGAAAAAAATGGGTTTTTCTTTCTTGGAGGAGCAAAAAAGGAAGGAGGTACATGTGCGATGCTCATTAGGGAGAGCCATATGGCAGAGAAAAGAGGAGGAGAGGGGGAAAAAACAAGCTGGGAGATGGAGGGAAAACGGTGCGGCACTCCGTCTGCATCGCTGGGAAACATCCTCCATTGTCGGCATTTGTTTACAGCTATTTGGAGGCATCCACCTAACTGCTGTCATATCAGTTTATCATCCTCCATCAGCCTCTCAGGTTTGGGAGTATTCCTCTGAAGGGTAAATGTGTGTTTGCATTTCATCAAAGAGCAGAGAGGCTTTTTTTCTCATATGCATCAGACTGACTTTATATATGAAATGACATATTTAGCCACAGACATAAAGAAATGTATCAATAATCCTCCTACACTCAAGTTGTCCATAGAACGTGGTTCACAGTTCTGTTTTTACATTTGGAATTGCATAATTTGTGCTCTGACAACTTTTAGTCTAGTTTCATTGTCGTTTACCAACTGAGCAGCTTTGTGTGAGAGAATTATTATTTCCATTTTTTTTTGTTATGTGGCAAAGTCAGGTAATGAGCTGCCATTTTGTTTTCGTGTTATTTTACGGATTTATTTCTTAGGCTGTAATATTAACATGACAAACTTGTGAAGAAGGAAGGATGGAGGGATGGCGCAATGGAGGGCTGAAAGAAAAAGAGAGTTATTGTAACTGTGATGAAGGGAGTCAGTTGCCTCTGCTGATCAACAAATTATACATGGAATCAATTCCTGCACTTCCTGGGGGACTCCTCCCTCCCACCCTCCCTCCCTCCCTCCCTCCCTCCCTCCCTCCTCCGCATCTCGTCTCCTCCCTTTTTTGTGCTATCTACTTTCCGTTTTGTCTCGATTCCTCCTCCTTTGTCCAGCTTCTTCCCCTCCTCCCTAACCCTCCGGTCCAGGCCTTGTGCTTTCATCTTTTTTTCCCTCTCACCGTCAGACTTGACAACCCGTTGGAGAAGTTTGGGAGTGAGAACCGAGGGGGGGGGGGGGGGGGGGGGGGGCATGGGCCGCACAACCCCTCTCCGTCCGTCTGAAATCAAGTAAAACCAAAAGTCTTCTGGGTCACGGAATTTGCATCAGTTAAAAATATCCAAACTGGTTGAAACGCTCTTTAACTGTGAAAAAGGAATATTGAGTAAAAAAGTTGTCTTTGCTTTTAGTTTTAATTTTGAAAAACGAATCAGCGAATGTTACACAGATGCTCGTATACCTTCCCATCACTCCCTCCTTTCTTATTTTGTCCTGCCCAACTGTGGCCTTTCTTTTGACCGTCTGACAGAGGCGCTCCATCACATCCAATCCCCGGAGAGAGAGAGAGAGATAGAGATATATATTTATATATATATATATATATATATATAACTAGGGAGAATGACTTTGTGTGTTGAGGCCATTTTATGGTTGTGCGTCGAATCGACCCCTCTGAAACTTTACCTACACGTCGCAGCGACGCACGCCGCTCGGCCATGGCTTGGTAGCGTTGCATTTCCTGCCCCCCCGACTCATTTCCTGGTTCTCCTTCTCCATGGACTACATTAAATCAAGGAGAGGGTTAACTTCCCCACTGTGGTCAGAGAGAACAGGGAGACACTTTGTTTCTCTCACTATGATCTAGAGTCGCTACTCGCTCCGAAGCTAATCACTCTCTCACTTCTCCCTCTACCACACACACACACACGCACACACACACACAGACACGCAGCCTTGACCTACACACCAGCGCACAATCAGACCACCTACATGGGCTAATGTTCTGTGTGGAGCGTCCTCAGAACCACAAAATGACCTTCAGTAAAATTCTTTAGCACACACGTGTCAAGCTCAAGGCCCGGGGCCAGATCTGGCCCCTTGCTAATATTTACTCAATTTTGTCACTTCTTCCAAATGCTTTTTGGCTTTTTCTTCAACGTATTTTTCGACTAAACTGTAAGTGAGAAGACTATATGAGACATGCAATGGTACAGTAAAAGATATCGGACTTTTCCCATAACATGAAAGCAACACACTCTATGTCTGGCCCTTGATGTGAATCTCATGTTCTTAGGGAAGTTGAGTTTGAGACCCCTGCTTTAGCATTACTGCAAATATCAATCCTCTCACCCATACGCTGATGTTCCCTCCACTGCAGCGACGGACCAGCTCCACCGCCTCTGATCCGTGGGTTTTCCCCCTTGCTGGTCTACGTATCCCTGCCTCTGCTGAATTATTTTTTTCTCAGTGGGGACTAAATGTATCCCCCCCTCAAAGTGATCTGTGCTACTTCACCAATAGACCATTACATACCTAAAATAGAAGGAATGTTGAACGAATTAATACTTTTAATATTGTGTCATGCACACAATGCCAAACTGGCTTACAAGACACCATTATTTATAATAAAAGGACTAGCAACTCAAATTAAACATATGAATCAAATCAAATTAAATCTAAACAACCACTCCGTTTGGTCGTCATCAGTACGCCAGAACATTTCACGTAAGATCGGTGTACACTCGTGATAATACGGACAAAACAAAAGCTCTGTGTTTTATGTTGACACCATGTTGTGCTATTTCATTTTGAGAGTTCATAAATAAGAGTTTTGTAAGAGTGGCACCATGTCCATGCTGGTATTGGAAGGGGGATTTTATGATTGCGTGAGTTGTTTTGGTAAAAAAAAAAATCCCCCCACCCCTTTGGAATAAAAGAACCGTGATCCAACATCAAAATAAGACCCCAACACCCGACCCAGCCTCGCCCCGGCAGCAGCCTGATGCTCCCACAGTAACTGACCAGCAGCCATGGAGGCAAACAGCAGCAGAATACTCTTCATCTGCTTTAGACACACATTTTTCTACTGCGATGGTGATCACACAGCACATGAACACAGTCACATCCACTCCCAGGTTTCACACATTCAACCCACAGACAAAGATACCCCACCTAACCCGATTGGAGCCCAGTCCAGCTTTGGGTCTTGGCTATTACGAACCGACTGGACCTGTGAAGACCTTTACAAATAAATGTTATATGAAGAGAGAAACCAAGCCATTATTCTGCAAGTCTGGAGGCAAGTCAAAATGGGTTCTAGCACAAATATATAAAATAAAGTATTTCTGATTCTGAAATAATGAATTCTTTAAATTGTCTTCAAATGACAATGACATCCTTTTAAAATCCTCACTTTATACAAATACATATTTAGGAATAATAATCTGTGCATCTATTGTTATGGTTATGGAATGAGTGTGGTTACCACACAAAGTGTCAAACAACACAGGACTTCCCCCCAGGAGACCGGGAGACCGGGGCTCATGTCCCGTTCTTGTCCCGTGTGTCCCTGAAACGTACATTCTCTAACCCCCCCCCACCATCTTTTCCTAACTGTCTGAGAGTCAACACGGGATGCCAGGAGCCCCCAACAAGCTCATCTAAATATGACACTAAAGGACAAGGGCACCTGACCCAGCGTCCCTTTTTCACGTGGTGGGAGAGAGAATGGGATCCCAAGGCACACTTAAGAGTTTGTGAAATGCCAGTAAACCAGAGCACGTTTTCCCCCATCCAGGAATGCTGTGTCCTTCCTCTGCAGCGCTTAGGAGGAACGTCTGGCTGTGCTACATAATTCCTAATGACACATTACTGGTTTACCTGATACTCAGTCCAGTCAACTGAGCTTAAAGAAAACCTTGTATTTTAATTATTAATGTGGTGCATGTGAGCTAAATGATATCCTGTTCAGGACTGCGGGAGTTGGTGTTGGCAAATGTCAGAGATACTTCATGATGATTCAGGAAAGGAATGAAGAGAGAATGATAAGAAGTCAAGATGAAAAGCATGGAGCCTCGCAGCACATTTTAATCCAAACTTCATGCAGCATATGAGTAAATATTAAAAGATGCAAATAGAACAGAAATAGCTCTTTGTATTAAAATATTCAGTATTTCCACAACACATAACTTAAGCTCCTACTCTGGGCACATTCACATATCATGCAATAGGTTTAATGGGAGCCTGTAGCGCACATATCATGTCCATAAAAGCTGGATGGAGATGGTAAATGAGGTAAACAGGGGCGGAAAGTGAGTGCATAGTGATTTTTAGGAGCTGCTGTTGAGATCTAGTGCCTTCACAAGGCTTTTCCACGAGAATAAGATGAAATGAAAGCCCCCATTACTGGCAGCCACTGGATCTGTAAAGTTAGAAGAGGTAGCTGAAGGAAAAAAAACCGCCGATATGACTGAAGGCTCTCCATTTCTTAAGGCAACGCCTGCGGTTATCCTTCTCCTCCCCCCCCCCCCCCCCCCCCACACACACACACACACCCCCCCCACACCCCTCCGGCTCACAGCAGGGATTTACTTTAAATCACTTTGTCCTCTACCTAGAAAAACTTTCTGACAGGTCGTTTTGTGGACCGCACAAATCTATTTCTTCCTGCCGTAGAGCCAAAAATATTCTTTTCCGTCCTGTTGACTTTGGACGCTTTGGACACTGATGGCTTAAATAAAAACACACCAGGGGACAAATAGTGCTTTTACTTTCAAGAGAAATGGCTGCTCAGCTGCATTTTATCCCCAGTAACTGTAGCATGGTCACTAGGGTGATACCTTGGGCAATTACGAGAGTGTGTGGAGTGTGTGTGTGTGTGTGTGTGTGTGTGTGTGTGTGTTAAGATAAATAGCTGGCACCTCTACATTCCGGACACTACAGTCAAGCTTTGCCTGCGGCGGTTATCTTCAAAGTGACACAGTGATGCTTGAGGGCCGACGTGTGATGGTGGACTGCACAGACACGCTGGAGAAAGCGCTGCTGCTTTGTGTGAAGCCCGGCCACCAGACCAACAGAAGCTCAGAGAACAGCACTCAACCACGTGTCATCAGCTGTCGGCACAAAAAAATGGAATCATTTTGATTCCATTTTGGGGAATAAATGAAAGGTCTTGGTAGCGGCTGATGCAACACATTCTCATGAAAGGGTTTGTATGATATTGTATTAAGTTATGCATCGTATAACGTTTGATATCATACGAAAACTAGGAGACCGCCAGCTGGTCACGTGACATCAGCTACAGAGCTGCGTGCTCCAGAGTTCGGTGTAGCGCCTACAGACCTCCGTCACAGCTCGGCCGTATCAGCAGCAGCTGGTAGATGTGTTCAGCCGCTACAGAGCTCTGTCAAGCTGGCAATGGTGCTCCACACGGTGCTCCGTCAGGTCAGGGGTGTATCGTGCTTCAGTTACCCGAGAATAGGTGACTGTGTGCCAGGTACAGAGCACCACGAGCTGCCGGCCGTTGATTGGTGGTTCAGTTACCTGAGAATAGGGTTGGGTACTGAAACAAGGTGCCAATACGGCACCGGTGCCTAAACGTCTGGTATCTCCCGGACCGAATAGCAATGTGTATTCTGTGCTTCATTTCATTGCCAATTAAATGCCTTTTTGCGCGTCTATCTGATGCTCTGAACCAGACAGTAAAGGCAACAGAAGCATCTCTGCACGTGATGCTATTTAACACTTCATTTGGCAGCAGGTAGCGTTCGCTTGCAGCTGGCTGAACCAGGGCTGACTGAACGGTGTACAGTGTGACTGTAACTCACTGTAGAGGATCCAACGTTGGGACGTTGTTGGAAAGACAACACAGATGGAGGCTTCACTTGAAACTAGTAACCCTCGTGGCGCATTCAAAGTTATTGTAAAATACATTATTCCCAATTTTTTTTATCAGTTCAGGCACCAGCACCATTTTAAAAGTATCACTGTAGCAAAAAAAAGTCTTTCACAAAATCCAATTAATCCAATTTTGATATATAAGTCGCACCTGATTATAAATCGCGGGACCATCCAAACTATGATGGAAAACTGTGATTTATAGTCCGGAAAATACAATTGTGACAATAAAAGGCATTCATACAGCTCTGATACAATGCTTTAAATCATCTGGAGACTAGATTCTCGACTGAGGTTGAGGCACTGATTTAATTTGACCTCTTTCATGTTTTTTACAGCACCCTGATTGAATCAATGTTTTATGCTTTGTTATGTATTCTGACTGTGAGCACGCTGCGTCTAATTCTTCATCCACCCCAGCCTTGAGTGTCAGTGGAGTGGGATGACGCTCCGAGACGGGGCAGCTGGCTCCCATCCCACTTGTTGTTGGGACTGGCAGTTGAACGGTGTGGTCACTGAGTGGATTGATTGGGGGGGGGGGGG
>NC_048412.1:1506431-1509045 GCF_013103735.1 Etheostoma cragini | reverse complement strand
CCCCATCCCTTCCTCCCTCCCAAAATCAAACACTCCCAACTATGTCCTCCCCCCATTATCTGTCACTCTCTCTTTCTCCGTCCCTTTTCTTTTTCCTCTCTGGCCACAGCGCTGACAGACATTGTATTGCCGTGGTGTTGCTGTGTCTCGGCGCGGACGAGTCAGGCCCGGCCTTCACTCTGGGCTCAATAGCTGCCCGGGTTTCCTCAAAGACAGCCATCCAGCCAGCACAAAGCCTGCCCACTGGGAATAGACCCACAAAAGAGAGAGATGCTGCTCGCCCTTTTTTTGCTCTGCTCCGTCTGAAGCGGCCTGCCTCCACCACCTCCTATAAATAATACAACGCTGCCTCGACAAAAAGAATCCCTGCCCGGCTCCCCCAAGCCTCTGACTGCCTCTGACTTCCTCCCTCCCTCCCTCCCTCCCACCACCTCCTTTTCCTCTTGTTTTACTGAACCAGAGAAGCAGTGCTATAAAGAATAGGCTGATACACATTCACTTAAACCTTAAATGAAATAATGTCTATGATGTGGGTTATTATACCTTGCAGTCTAACATTACCAATGCACTAAGAAAATTGAAGTAGTAAAAGTAGTATGAGTTATAGGAAAACTGAGGGAAACAGAAGTTTCTGATGGCTGGCAGGTGTTGTTAAAAAAAAAGCTTTATTTGAACATCTCAAACATAACTCCGGCCAAATGGTTTGACTGCTTAAAGCCTTCAGGTAACCATAGCAACATAGTTTTCCTTAGAAGAACAAAAAATGTACCACTGGTTAAGCCAAGTATCAAAACACTGCAACAAAATGGATGCTTTAATGACAGAATGCATGTCGGCAGGTGGTCGTGGTCCTGGGCGAGTCATGATGCTCAGGCAAGGGTTTGATGCCACATTTATTATACCAACATCATTTGGTGACATACAGTAGTTAACACATTTTTGTCGGTTCTCCTTCTATTTCTCTTTGTTGAAACTCATGCGTAATCAATGGTTTTAGCACTTGGTTAAAGGTCCCATTAATATGTGTTCCCCCAGTGGCTAGAAATGGTGGTAGGTGTAAACCGAGCCCTGGGTGTCCTGCTCTGCCTTGGAGGAAATAAAAGATTTAATGGCCCGATTTGGAATCTTGCTCCTTATTAGGTCATAAGGGGCAAGGTTACTTCCCCTTTCCCTGGTTTGCCCGCCCAGAGAATTTGCCCCCCCCAATGAGAGAGAGACATCATGGCTTTCAATTGAGCAAAGGGGCAGTTGGTCAAGGCCACAGCCCCCCCTCCCCAGCCCCCCCCTTCACCTGGAAAAAAAATAAAATCCCCCAAAATTAAGATAAAAAACACAAAATACATTCACACATACACACCCGTCTGACTGCTCCAACACAAACCAACCTTCCCCATACACACAAAAGTAAAAACACAGTAAGTATACATTCATCCTAAATGTGATGCTATTGATAGTAGACGCACAAAATCTCTGTGCACAGTGTTTTTAGCTGCGGTAGAAGAACTGAACTCCGTTTAAACTAATGCCGACATTACACCAACTACTTCTGAAGCGATTCCACCGTCGAGGAATAATTTCCAATATCACAATGAAATGTGATGAGAGTCTGGCTAAAGTTGTCGAGTTATCATTTGGTGTAAGATCATTAAACTCAGTCCAAGTCAGTCCTTTTCCCTCTGGATGTTCCAACAAAATCAACCCTGTTTGATGTCGTCCTATGTTTTTAGTCTTGGTAGTGAAGTTAAATCATGTGACCACTGTCAACGACCAATGGGTGCTCCTCCTTCAGCACTACTACATTTTTAGAAAGCCAAGAGCAACTTTTAAAAAGTTGAAAAATGATGTGATATTATAAGTCAGGCTGCTACGTAATCATATAATATGAGTCCATTGCTTTTTATTTCATACTTTATGCGTTTGATGCTTTTTTGAACATTTCTGTCACTTGTTTTCAATTCTTTTTTTAAATTCATGGTCAATAAAACAGATTTATTTAACATTATGCTACATTTATGAGTTATTACTAAAAGCAGAAATTATGAATTATTTGGACTTATAGTAAAAGGTTAGAGGATGTTGAGATGATTGCAGAAAAAGTTAAGTCAGGATGCTGTTTTGAAACCATTTAAAGTTTTCTTTTTATTCAAATTCTACAAAATTGAATAAATCTGTAACCAAAAGGTAAAAAAAAGTAACCGGTCATTTATCCTGCCGAGAATGCATCTATGTCTCTTTGTTATTTCTGGGCAATTTGGTCAAAAGAAACCCAAATTTCTGATTTAGAAAATTTGCAAAAAAGGGTGACATTTGACATAAGCACAAATCAAAGGTTAAGGAATTCTAATACATATTGTGCATATGCCGAACAATTTAGCGATATTATTTAATCATTTTCATTTAGGTTTTCTCACTCACAGTAACTATAAATAGTTGTGTATGAAATCCAGTTTAAATATGTGCATGAGATGTGTTTGTAGGAACACATGAATGGCTGTGTGATTTGTCAGTGTGTTAATGGGAATGTGTGCACGGGGATTAGGCCACTATCAGGGAGCTCTCCCAGGCTGTCAGGCTGCAGGACGGCCCCCACAAAGACGCTCATTTCAATGGAAAT
>NC_048412.1:1502798-1506331 GCF_013103735.1 Etheostoma cragini | reverse complement strand
TGCGCGCACACACACACACTCAAATAAACACGTACACAAACAACGCACACACACAAACACACACATACACACACACGCTCGCTCGCGCACGCACACACACGCACACACACAGAACCATGCACACACACAAACAGGCATACACGTGCAGCATGCACGCACGCATGTGCTCAAACAAACACACACAAAATGCATGCACACGTGCACACGTGCACACACACACTCACTCACTCACTCACTCTGGGTGTGTACTGAGAAAAAAGGCCACTTCATAGTTAAGAAAAAAAACATGAATATATATCGAGGTGTTTCCGTGCTTGTAATGAGTAAAATGCCAACAAGACATGTAATAATTCCCCTGGGAAGGTTTCTCGCAATAACATATGATCTTCAAACAACATTATCCATGTTTTACACCTCACACAGCAGCTCAAAAACCTCGTGAGATGTAAAAATAGCTTGTCTCATCTGAAATACAACTCATACGATGTTTCCAACACTCTTTACTTCACAAGATATTTAAGATGCATCGTCTAATAACAAGCCCCTATATCTCGCTGAAATATTGCTTGTTAGGTGATTGTGTCCTATATTCAGTGTTATTAGATATCTTGGCTACAAATGAAAAGAATATACTTGGTAAGACTTTGCTTTTCTGCAGTGTTCAGCCTCCATCTGCTCCATGTTAAGAGCCATGCTGATTGTTGCAGAGAAAACATCAAGAGATACAATGCTGCAGAGTCTCACACAAAGTTGGAGATTATTTGTTGCAGTGTCTGGGGTGTCTATGCACCTGTCTGTAATCATTGATAGAATTCGGCCCTCCCAACCCAGAGTCCATCATTAGGCCGACCATTATCCCCCGCCTGGCCTCTGCACCTCTTATTACATGCAAATAGTGCAGCTTTATCTGAGTGGTGAAAGAGCCCATGGTCTCTAAAGAATGGGACACCCTCCTCACCCACTCAAAGCCATTCCTCCATCTATTACGACATTCTTTGCTTGAATGAACACAGCCCAGATCTCATGGTGTCGGTGTCAGTGAGATGTGGGGGGGGGGGGATGCAGATATGTGCTGAAAGAGTTGTCAATGTTGTCAAAGGGTAACTGCCGTTTTTTTCCAACCTGGACTCTTTTTTCCTATGTTTTTGTGTCTAAGTGACTGATGGGAACAACAATCTCTGACAGTGGTCTGGTTTTAAGCGAGTTCACTGCAGTCAGCAGCGGTGAACAAATTGACAGGACAATTATGCAGCTTGTTGTGTTTAAAAAGGTGCTGTTTTGGTCACTGACAGACTAAGGTTGACATTCTAAGTGTCTGACAACATTATGGAAAGGATCCCTACAGAGAGAGACCTTTTAAACCGCTTTAAGACCTTTCTGTTTAACCAGAAATGCGCTGAAGTAGCTAGTGCTAAACCAACCAGACTCCATCTAAAAAACAGTACTTTTAGCGTGTATAGAGCCAACATATCTTCACATGTAAATCGGTAAACTGTGTTTATTACAACCCAAACTAGAGTTGTGATGGTTGGAATAGCGGAAAGACGACCCAAAACAGCATTTCTTAGTAGTTATTTTTTGTTTCTGTCGACTTGATTAAATTGTATTTTACGATGCTTAAACAACTCTTTATTTACATCTGGTCTGGTGGGTAAGCAAACCTACTTCCGTGGATGATCTTATGATTAAAAATAGGATGTTACTCTTTAACAGAAAGGTCGGCATCCTTAGAAATCTTTTCTATAATGTTGTCAGACAATTAGAATATTAATCTGAGTCTGTCAGCGGGCAAAATGAGCACTTTTGTGAAGGTAAATACAAGCTGCCCAAATAACTCACATTGTAGCTTGACTGCAGCGATCCCTCATGATACTGGACCAATGTTAAAGATTGTTGCTCCCATCAATCACTTAGACAAAAAAACAATTACAAATACTAATATAATAAATAATAATACTAATACCACACTGTAAAAATACTCTGTTACAAGTTAAAGTCCTGCGTTGGAAATGTTTTTTTTAACTACAAACTACAGTACATGTGTTTGTGTGCAAATATGTATGTATTTTATTTTTCCTCTTTATTGATCCCTTATGGGGATATTACAATTTACACTCTGTTGTTATTACAAACTATACACACTATTACACAAATTACACACACATGCTCAGGTTCTATACATGCACTAATGGAGAGATGTCAGAGTGGGGGGTGCCGGTGCTGGACTAGCACCCTGAGCGGTTTAGGGGGGTCTCCAGCTACCAGTCCACACTACTTATGTACTTTGGTCCGACCGGGGACTTGAACCAGCAACCCTCTGGTTGCCAACCCAACTCCCTACGAACTTGGGTCATATGTGCGCTGTGTTTTATGATTGTATACATATTCTTTGTCTTTGTGAAGCCCTTTGGTACCTTGTTTGCTTTTAAAGTGCTATAGTGAAACTTCCGATGTGTTTCTGTAGCTGTGTGTGACATGTTGTGCTTGCGAGTGTGTGTACCTGCATGTTGCATGCTGCTGCACGCTGTTTGTGTGTGCTTGTTGCGTGCTAATGAGCGCGTACCTGTCAGGCGACGGCGTGCAGGATGCTGCCTCAGGTCAGTGTTTGTTGCCAGAGGAAGCCTTCCCGTGACTGTTCCTCCGCGTGCACACCTGTATGCTGTCCCCGCTCTCCGTCTGCAGCTTGACATTTGGTACGGTGAAGATAGAAGACACTGCGGGGCGAGAAGACGCGAGCGAGTTAACAAACACGGTGGCTGACTGGAAGAAGAACATTTCCGAGTGAGTTGTTAAACAAGTAGGGGGGGAGAGAGGCACTACAGGCAAAAAACATCATATTTTAATTTAAAGTTTCCGGGGCTATTATATTTCCATAACAGTCTTATTTCAGAATGGTGCGGGGGAAAAAACATCCAAATTAAACATTTAGCTGTTTTTTTGACTACACGTCTTCTGTTTACGCCTGTAAATTTATCCTACATTCACCAAAGGTTAGCAGTAGTAAATGCCTCATTTGCATATAATAAAAAAAAACTTTTAATACAAAAAAATTGTCTTAATGTAGGTAATCTAGTAGGGTAGATTTCTGGTGACATCTATTAGTTTCAATAGCTCCCCTGTTCACCTGCAATGTCTCCCCTTAAAGATAGAAATATTAGTGTTATAAGGAGAATTCTCTTTAAAGCTATTTGTTTTTGCTATATAGAACATTTTAATATTGCTCACTTGGTCTTCCATCTTGAAATATTTTGATAATAGCTACATGTTACAAAACATAAACAGATTTCCTTAACAGCTATTCGTAGTTATTTATGAGTTAATAATAGATAGAGAACAGAGTAACATCAAAATATTTTAAAGTTCTGATAAATAAAATGTATAAAAATACAAACTTAAGATTTGAAAGTTAAAGTCATTTAAACAAAAACACATTAACAAAAAAATAATCAATGTTGCCAACAGGGACGTTATAGAGCGTCCTCTGGTGGACAGACTATGCAACGCCATCACTAACAGGGACGTTGTAGAGCGTC
>NC_048412.1:1497541-1502698 GCF_013103735.1 Etheostoma cragini | reverse complement strand
ACACACACACACACACACACACACACACACACACACACACACACACACACACACACACACACACACACATACACACAATGGATGCCGGAAAAAGCGAAGAGGAGACATCTACTCTCTCACTGAAATCAAATTAAAAATGCCACAATCCAATCCGCACAGCTCCAGCGAACCTCAGGAGCTCTGTTGTCTCAATAATTCTCTCATTGTCCCCGGTAATCTGCCTGGCTATTGTCCACATTAATCCGTCACACAGCTGACAAAAGAGTGCACAGCTGGCCATGGGAAACATACTGCTCATCCCCACAGGGGCGACATGCATCATTTGATTGAAACGTTCATCAACTGGGCCGGCGTGTCTTCTGTGGTTACTGGGAGCACTGGGTGCGACTCTGGAGCAGCAGTGGGCTTTACTGGGATGTTCCCATTGGCTCCGGGTTTCCATGTTGGAAGACCCCGGTTAGCGTGCTGCAGCCGTAGTCACACACTCACAGCTGGAGTAATTAGCCAGTTCGTTATCTCACATTCATTTCTTTTCTCATTTGCATAACGTTGACAGATCTTTTCAACATTAAATTGCAAGAGACACGCATGGAAGACACTTTGTGTTCATCCACGCTTGTCCTCGTTTTATGAAACGGTTTTAATTCCCTCCCGTTTTCCCTCCGTGGCTCGGCTGCTTTGCCTGTGTCACATGTGCGTGGCGAAGAGAGAATCAGAGAAGGAGAAGGCGAATCTCTCCCGCTCGTAGTGACCGCCGCTCTCTGATTCTTTTCAGACATGCCAACCTGCTGGGTGCTGATAACAGGATTAATAATGCTGAAAATCCTAATCGGCTGAAATTAAACATGGAATTCTTCATTAAAATTACCACCATGTCAGTGACAGCACACCAAGGTCTGCCAAGCTGCTTTTACATGGATAACAGCGGCAGGGATTGGGGATGGATGTATTTCTAGCCTGTCAAATAATATGGAGATGTTATATCTGACATGCCTTCATTCAATTACCCGGTTCTGGGGGATTAATTGAAATATAGTCTTGCATGTCCAGACCTTCCTCCACAGCGCTGCGGAGGAGGGTCTGACTAGTCCACACAGCATTCAGGGATGGAGAAGAACATGCTCTGGTTTATTAGCAATTCTTTAAACCAATCACTATCATCGTGGGCGGGGCTAAGCTCCCGACGGAGACACGGTGCCGCTGCTAAATAGTCTCAGGAAGGAAGTTGTTTTGGTGGAACATGTCCACGTTCAGAAGTAGTTTTAGTTGTCAACAGAAAACTCTGATAGGACAGATAGTCTAGCTAGCTGTCTGGATTATCCCCGCAGAGATCTGAGGACCAGGTAACCATAGTCCTCAGATTGGACAGATAGTCTAGCTAGCTGTCTGGATTTACCCCGCAGAGATCTGAGGACCAGGTAACCATAGTCCTCAGATTGGACAGATAGTCTAGCTAGCTGTCTGGATTTACCCTGCAGAGATCTGAGGACCTGGTAACCATAGTCCTCAGATTGGACAGATAGTCTAGCTAGCTGTCTGGATTTACCCCGCAGAGATCTGAGGACCTGGTAACCACAGTCCTCAGATTGGACAGATAGTCTAGCTAGCTGTCTGGATTTACCCTGCAGAGATCTGAGATGAAATATGCAGAAAATCAATTTTGCAATGATGAAGACAGTCAGGGACTCTCTGTTTCTCTTGTTCGGTCTTTGACTCTCAAATTCTGTTATTAAAAAAACAAAACACCTAATTTCCCTTTATGTTTTACTGATTGTACCAGGTATAATATTACAGAGATTTCATTGGAGATTTTCTTTATTCATTCGCGAGAGCATTGGCTCCTGGCCAATCGTATCGCCTGATTGCTATTGATGATGGAGTATTGCCAAGTACCGCACTGGGTTCCATATAAACCCCCCAAAATGTGCGTATGGAGACCTATGAACAGGGCAACAGTAACGGGGGGGCGGATTTACGTACTGTCGTTCAGCTCACAGAGCCGTGGAGGAAGGTTGCTGAAGTATTCGTGGTTCAGCGCTGCCTGGGCCGACAGCCGGTTCTTTGGGAAGCACTGGAGGAACCTGGAAGCCAACTCCTCGGCATGGTCCACGTAGCCCAACCTAACACACACACACACACACACACACACACACACACACACACACACACACACACACACACACACACACACACACACACACACACACACACACACACACACACACACACACACACATCATCAGATAGAGCAACCACAGAAATACATATAAACAGAGATACAGAAAAACAGCCAGTTGACTTATCAAAAAACAAAGAAACCAACCCTCCTCATTCAGTTCAACTTTATCAATCCCACAAAAGGGCAACACACACATACTTTACGTAACAGGACACAAGTCTAGATACAGGCCTACTCCCTTGAGACTAGATACATAATTAAAAAAAGGTTGATTTCATCCATTTAAAAACAGCAGAAGGAATAAAAGAATTGGAGTCAAATTAAATTAAAAGCAGGTCAAATATGAGGGTGACTTGATCTAAAAAAGACAACACACTTGTTGCTTTACAGGAGATTTTAGAAATTGACTTGGTGGTTTTACAGCCATCATTTCAGAGCAGTTTTGACTATATTGTTCAGGCTGTTTCTGTCTTTCACTGTGAGGATGAAAGCAGAAAATGAAAGAAAAAGCCATCCGGCTTCTGATAAACGACAGAGAACAACTGGCGAGTTCTGTCTCCAGAGAAAGGGAATTCTCCCTTCCCACTTTTTCACAATAGCCTCAGTATTAACACTGAATTTCAGGTGGTCATCAAAAATGGAACCTGAATATGGAATCTGTTATTTCACCCGAATTAAATTAAGTCACCGTTCCCACCATTCATTGATCCCTCTGAAAAAAGAAACTAATTTTTTCTCCAAATAAATAAGCTGAAGGTTTGCCCACTGAAGGGGTAAAACGTTTTTTAGACACACACTCACACACACTCACACACGTTAGCACTGGGAGTCACTGAACTCCTGAACCAGCCCTACCTAGGGGGGAGAGGGGGGAGAGGGGGGAGAAGAAGATTGAAAATAAATCCATCCATTAACGAGGCATCAGCCGCATTAATTAAACATGGTGTTATTCAGCGCCGCTCGCCGGGGCCCCGCCCGGCCCCGCCGCTCGCAGCACTCAGAGTGCCTCTCATGTTCGGGCTCCCCAGTCAAGCACTCTGACAGCCACTCCCACGGCTCTCAACGGGGATCTGAACCCGACTTATCAGCAGCGAGGCAGACATGGAGGATAAATCTCTGTTCAACTCATCAACGCCACTCAGAGGCACGGACGGAGTTAATGAAGTCCATCAGGGCCTTCTTCTTCTCCTCTTTCTCATCCAGCTGGAACATTCCGTGCAACTCCTCTGCAAACTTTAAAGACAAACTAGTCTGTGTGTGTGAACTGTACTGATGAAGGCCTCCTGGATTACTTCTGATTTAATGGGTTTTAAACAGCGCTGAAAGCAGTATTGAGATCCTTTACTGCAGTAAAAGTACTAATACCAGACTGTGAAAATACTCTCCTCCTCCTGCATGGAAAATACTACTTAAGTGAAAGTCTGAGTATCAGGAGAATGTTGTTAAAGTATTAAAACATGTAAGAAAGAGTAAAGGCCCTTGTGGGAGACCTGGGTTCGATTCCCACTGCCATTCATACAGCCAATGAGTCCCTGAGCAAGACACGTGACCCCTAGTTGCTCCAGAGGCGTGGCACATCTGATATTTAGCTCAGTAAATAGCTCTCGTAAGTTGCTTTGGATAAAAAAGCTTAAAAAACATGTCAAAGCGTCAGAAAAGCACATTGAAAGCAAACCCATCTAAGAGTATTAAAACATCTAAAAAAGGTTAAAAGCGTTGAAAAAATGCAGATAGAATGACATTTTCTTTTGAAAAACATTGCAAAAAAGCACAAAAAAACTTTGAAACTGTAAAAAGCTGAAATATACACTGAACTTGCCCCCCCCCCAATACAGTCAAACCCGCAGCCGCTGCATCGAGGAGTAGACCTCCTCGTATGTGCGCCTGCTCTACAAACTAAGCTTACCCGGCCACGTGCACTAAAGATTTTAACGACGCGTTGATGCGACTGACTGAACGTCACGACATCTGTCTCGTGTGAGTCCCCCAATTTCATGAAATAAAAGCTTAATGTCATTTTGCAAGAGATTTTAATCTCAATGAGACTTTAAATAAATCACTCCTAAACCTACCATAAATCCTCCAATAAATCCAATGAAACGACCAGATTTCCTATTTTCTCTGCAGGTGGATGTGCGTAGGTGTGAAATCACCTGGATGCGAGCATGTTGATGTATGGTAGGTGTGCATTCCTTTGTGCTACAGCTGTCAGCTCGGCCGAGTGAAGAAGTGCACATCTGCAGTGCAATCGATCGTATCTCCCGAAACTATCGGGCGGCTTCAGGTGATGGCACATCCACGGCAGAGAGACGCATTCCTTCTGCAGTGGTGCACGACGAGAGCACTTCCAGGCTTCTATCTGAAGACCGCTCGGAGGCCCTGGGACAGGAAACGTGGCCCCCACGACACCGCAGAAAGGTGGCCAACCGCTCTCTGTGTTTGAGCAAAGCAGCTAAACGGTAGCTGCTTCCCAAGTCTTTGTATCTTTTGTCTGAAGACGTGGTGTGCAGAGCTTTTCCCTGGGTCTGACTCAGTGGATGCTGAGGGTGTGAGGGCAAACAGGCCTTAGCATGCAGCTGCCATGGTGGGCCCATTCTGTATACAGTCGACAGAAATGGGTTATAGAAAGCTTATATCCAAATGTTTAAAGCTACAGTGCGCAACCAGGGTGTACTTATCTGGTCTACATATTCCTGCCTTGACTGAATATAAATGATCCACGGTGAGGGCAAAAACAAGCTGCAGTTAGTTGTCACGTAAAAAAGTTGCTTCAAAAAACAAATTCCACTTCCATGACGAAGGCCTTAAAATGGGTCTCTTTATGATCTTATCCGGTATATTGTTGCCTTTTCTTTTATTTATGTGTTTGATAAAAATAGCAGGTAGTTTACATGCAAAGAAACACTTTAAAGTGCTCCTTTTATGCATTTTGCCTTTTTTTAGTGCACATTAGGTTTAAAAAGAGTAATAGCACAAAT
>NC_048412.1:1490478-1497441 GCF_013103735.1 Etheostoma cragini | reverse complement strand
GACTGGCTAGTAGTCCTTACCTAGGTACTGTCAGGGCCCTCCTACTCTGCTTCTGACTGGCTAGTAGTCCTTACCTAGCTACTGAGCATGTTTGACTCCCAACAAAGATGGAACAAAAGTCAGACGCCTCACTATGGAGCTAAAACAGAGAGCTCAACACACAGGGTGAAAGGAGGAGCTGCAGCAATGTGCAGTACAACAAAAATATGGTGTTTCCTATTCTGGTCCAACCTCTAAACACAATTATGAATCTGAAAAAGAGCATAGTGTGAGCTCTTCAAACAATGCACAGAGAGCAGGAGAGGGTGCTTCGTGTTATAACAACTCTGTTCATAGCTCCGGCCCATCAGTTATGATAATAATTAGTAATTGCAAAACTATCAAAACATGGCTATGTCGCTAAAAATATCCCAGACTGGCTAGACTGCCGTCTCGTTTCCAGCCCGTGAACCTATGTTTAGCCACGTCACTATGATCCAAGATCTCAGCGATGGAACACACAACCCCGCTTTGGATTCAGATTAATACGAGGATGGAGTTTTGTGGCGCGGTATGATGTGTAATTTGAGGTGTAATTCATACTTTATAGATTACAGGCACAGATAGGGTTATGGACACAGATGGCCTATGTAATTATTATAAATCACAGGAAGAACACGGGTATTAGAGTCCAGTTTGATGGATCTTCACTGAAGCAGCTCCACTTTGTGATTCCAGCTGATTAGACAGCTGGGGTTTTACATAAATAGCTCGCCTGGTGATGCTTCCAAAATTCCCCTACGGAAAAGAGACCAGCTCCCCCTTTTGCCCTCTGTGGTCTCCCCTCCAGATGTATGCCCGGGGCAAACAGTGGCACACATCTGGGAGGAGCCCCAACTGGGCCTACGTGAACTTTTCCTGCCTTCTGCGTCTGTTATCCCAGAGCAGAATTACACACACATGCAGGATGGTACAGGAAGGGGGTAGAGGAAGAGGAGGAGTGTGTAAAGAGTGTGTACGGAGTGTGAGAGTTGCAGTGACAGTGTATTCTCTACCCATAAGAGATTGGCTCCAAAGACAGGAACGGGTGGGGGGGGAATAACGTGTCGGCTACGACACCCATGTTGACATAACACTATCATTGGTCATTCTTACATACAATGTGATATTTTTCAATGATAAAAAAATGCTATTTCACAAACCATAATGATGGCAGGGCAAACACACACACACACACACACAAACACACACAGTACACTTACTTGTTCCACGCTTGTCGGAGCTTCTTAGCGCTGTACACTGTGAAGCGGTCTGTAATGAGAAGAAAACAAACCAACAATATAGTCATACAACTGAGACTTGACAACACACACACACACACACACACACACACACACTGAACTGTTCTAAAACACTTCCAAACTAAGCTCCTACACGCAGCAGCAGGTCAAGCTTAATCCCATTATAAAGAAATGGTACTATGGTTAATTGCAAACATTCATGCCTTTTTATAACATACTGTAATCATTCCCCCAGTACATTCATCCTAATCACTGTTAATCCACTGACAATAAAACTCAAAATGTCTTGCAAAACATGTTTATACTGCAAGCCTTCCACAGCTTTAAGAGCATAGCCCTTCCATTCCAGTCATTCCTGCGTGGATTTCATTTAAAACATATGCAGCAATTATCTGCGGGAAGAGACTGGAACTTCCTGCCACCTAGAGTTGCATTTCTCATTTGGTCGGGTTTGCGTTCACACCACACTCTATATTTACAAAGACCCAGCAATGCCCCCCCAAGAGCAAGCATTTTGTGCAACAGAGAAAAAAAAATCCTTAAAAATAGACAGACCCAGGCTATTGGTGGGCAGCCATCTGCTGCTGCCGGTCGGGACACAGAGACACTGATGTACAGAAATATGATTCATAATTATTATAGCAGTTGGTATGATGACAATAGCACCAACATTTGTGAACAAATGTCCCAACGCTGGACACGGTTGCTGGTCTACGGGACAGAATGTCTGAGTGAAACTGGCCGACTCTTCTGGTCTCAGAAATAATGGAGCAACACATCATTTGTAACGTCTTTGATTTTCTTGGAGGAAGTTTCTAATATTTTAGAAGAAGGCGAAGAATACGAGCAGCTGACAGAAAGCGGCTGCAGGAAGTTGAAGTTCTCTGCCTTAAATCATGCAGAAGGCTGTAAACTGTGTGCGAGGTTGAAGGGGCAGGCTATTAGATGGAGTTTATGATGTTTTCGGGTTCACTTCCTACGGTACATTTGGGTCGCATCCCCTTCTAACTGAATGTAAAGTGAACTCAACTCTAGAGCATTTGGAAGTGCCCCCATAGAATTAATGAGCATTAAAGGGTAACTACCATTTTTTCTACTACTGGATTTTACCATGTGACAGACAGGAAAAACCATCTTTGAAATTGGTTGAGTATTCAATGCTGTCACTGGCAGCCACGGACTGGACTGTGACCCTATGGGGCAAGCTGACTGGCTCAGGTTAATATTCTCAGTGTCTGACAACGTTATGGAAATGAACCCTGCAGAGAGAGACCTTTAAAACCTCTTTAAGACCTTTCTGTTTAACCAGAAACAGCTCTGAAGTCGCTAGCGCTAAACCAACCAGACTCCATTTAAAAAAAAAAACTTTTAGTGTGTATAGAGCCAACATATTTCTACATGTAAATCGGTAAACTAAAACTAGAGTTGTGATGGCTGGAAAAGTGGAGGACCCAAAAGGTCTTTTTATAGTTTTATTTTGTTTCTGTTGACTTTGAATGAAGTGTATTTGAACATGGTAAAATAGAGTCTACATGGAGTCTAGTGGCTTAAGCAAATGCAATTTCACGGATGTTATGTTTAGATTATTAAGATTGTTGTTCCCATCAGTCAATTAGACACACAACATAAGAAAATAGGGTCCAGGGCCAAAAACGGTAGTTAGCTTTCAAATTGCGAAGGAAGACGTTTTTTTTTGCTAAAAGGTCAAACTCTGCCGTTAGTATGATATGACGCTTACTTTGACAACCCGTGTGTTTAAAGATCATGGCGTGAACACAGCCGTAGGATGTCCTTCCTACTATGACATGTCAACATGTCTGCTATGAAAAAGCTCTGTAGATGGGGTTAAATTGTGTAGTTTCTACAAGCAGGAAGTCATGGCAGGAAAAGCTCACCTTAAGGAAATGTAGCCGTAATTAAAGTAATTAAATGCACATGTGCTTCTCTGGTTTGCCAAAGGTCGATCACTGACTGGGACAACCACATTTGCTTTAAGTATGACTTTAGAATAAACCAGTTAAAATAGTTTGAATTTCACTGCCATGAGTGTTGCTTGGTGCTTGAGGAGTGGCTCCTATCACATTAGAAGGGCTCTTGAGTAATACTCTAGGAACTATGTACGTCTGCTCCAAAGCCAGACCACAAGAAACTGTTGTAATTTTGAGATTGAGTTATAATGTGAGACAGTCTCTTCACTGCTATGGTTGGGAGGGTGCGAGTGTGTGAGGCTCCGCCCTGTTCTCCTAATCTGTGCCAAACCCGCCATGTGGACACACAGTCAAGCCGGGCTGCCAGTTGACCAGCTAGCACACAAGCTAGGCAGCCACCCAGCAAGGTAGTCCCCCTTCCACGCAGCCAGTCTAATCCTTCCAGCCAGCCGGCCAACTGCCTTTGAGTTTCAGCCTTCAGTCCGCCAGCAAGCCCCCAGCGGGTCCAGTCAGCCGGTCCAGTGCCAGGGCCGGTTTGCACTGGCCACAGTACCCGGCTGCCAGAAGTGAAGGCTGCCAGCCCCAGTGGCCCAGAACAAAGGAAGAGGCATTTAAAGGGATGATAAGCATGCTTCCTAACAGTTACATGCAGGGTATAGGATTGGACAAGACAGATGTATAAACATTAGGGGATTTCTTGGGGACCATTTTTAACAACCTCCCCAAAAACTCAGTTTAACCCCCCCCCCCAACAACCTATTATAACTTCCATTACATTTACAAAGACATTTGCACCAAAACGTGTTGCAGAAAAAGATAAAATGCATAAAAGAAAGATAAACCTGAATGGAGAAAAGGAAGTATGTAAAATTTTAATTTTGCTCAAAAGTAGAGCTCACAATCCCCCCCCCCCCCCCCCCCCCCCCCCCCCCCCCCCCCACCCCCACCCAATGTTAAACCCAAAGTTATATCTATTGTTGTATTTTAATCCAAATGTTTGGGTGCAAACGTGTACATTTGTATATTTATGTACGTTTATAGGGCCAGACCATCTTTTTTTCTGAACCTGATGTTTTCTGCAGTTGTTTAACTGTGAGCATAAATTGAATAAAGTCATGATGAGACCTGTTCAGAGACGACTGTATGAGCAATGGTTGTTGTAAAGCCACTCATGACTTTTTCATAACCATAGAAATGTGAAAGAAGAAGTGGCGCTTCAACTCTGAGGTCTGAAATCCAGACTGGACGTCGGGGTGATAATTGATATTGAAAATGTGTTGCATCATGGGCCGAGGAGTGATGCAGTCACTGTGTGCAGAGGACAGTGATGCAACACTGCCACCTGCTGCACACTGCAGCCACTGCACTTCTCGAAGCTCTCATCATAAGTATAAGATTATTGGAATATTGCAAAGAACTCAACAAGGACTGGGATTCAACAAGATAATAACGTATCATTTCATACACAAGGCCAAATCCTAGAGTGGGGGCGGTGGTAGACTAGGGGTTAAGGAAGCGTACTTGGGACAGGGACTGGTCCAGAGCAGGATCAAATCTGGGAAAGAGCAGTGCTCGCCCCTCCCCCATCACCTCCGCTGAGGTGCCCTTGAGCAAGGCCTTTAACCTCCAACCTCTCCAGTGGAGCTGCTCCGTGGCAGCAGATCCGACTGGGGTTGGACCGGCAGCTTCCTGTGTGAACGTGACGGCTCGTCATCGTTCTGAATCCACTCACCTGGATGAATAAAGGTTCAAAAAGTAATACTTGAGAAACGCTTTATAATTACCATCATTAATACATGGCAATTTGATAGTTAATTACCTCTTAGTTAAGTTCATTTACAGTTAACAAACAACAGCATGATGATTCAAAATGCTTTGGTTTTATTTTAATTGACGTTATTTTATCACTAGTTTAGCGTAATAAAGAATAATTAGTCTATTTTTTCAATAAAATAAAAAAAAAAAAAATAGTCAACGGGGGTTTTATTTGTTTGGTTAACCCTCTATAAAAACATGTTTGGACGGTTATTATAAAGTTAAACTAAAGCTTACACTTATTAAATGGTATATAAAGTACTATTAATTTGTCCCCATTCAACCTTTCATATGCAATCTATTAAAGCGATGATTATTTTATGATTTGTGCCCGAATAATAGCAAATCTAAAAACTGTTGAAAAATGCTTTACAAAGTATTCATTTACAAGGTTTAACAATAATAATCAGTTGCAACTTCATAATAGCATCCAAATAATGCTGTTTGATGGTTTACAAATCATTAGGTAATCATTAACTATACCATAATATACAATGCTTTAATATACGCAACAACATAACATACATTATGGCATTTGGAATAATTACTACACATTATTACTTATCATTGTGTTGTTTGTTAAAGGTAAAATAGCTTTAGACTTAAGGTAAATGAATATACTATTTATGAATGATGGATACCGGACATTAGAAAGTATTTCAGAGAAGAATATTCATCCAGTGAATGCCTCAGAATAATATTCAGGTTCAAAGTGAGACCTGATTGAGTTTCTGACAGATTCCTATGATGTTTATAGAAAAGCAGCGTGGGTATAATCGGAGAGGTGTTGGGGTTTTGTTTGGGGTTCTTTTCCCCCTCTTGGTTCTGTTGTCCTGTTTTGTGTTTGGTCTTATTTCTCCCCGGTCTTGTGTTGTCTTGTGTCCCCCTGAGTGTCGGCATGTTCTGTTTCCTGTTTTATTTTGAAGTCGGGTTGTCGTCTCGTCCTGTCTTTAGTTTGACGTCCTGTGTCTTCCCGCTCCTCGCTGGGATTACCTGATGTTTCCACCTGATGTTTTCCACCTGATTCCCTGCCCTCTTGTCCCCTGCCTCTCGTTACCTCGTTACCTGGTATAATTAATGTCTTCCCTTGTCTCTTGTCAGGTCCTTTTGTCCAGGCGGTTTGCCTTGTCCTTGTGATCGTTGGTGTGTTCTTCGTCCTGTCTGGACTTTCCCCGGGAGTGTTGCCCTGCCATCGTTCCCTGGTTTTGTTGCTCTGCTTTCCCCCCCTGGACCATTTTGGGATTGTGTTGGATTTTTTGGGACCTTTTGTGTTTTTTTGTTTGTCCCTGTATTCTTTTGGACTTCACTTTGTGTTCTAATAAAGCCTTTGAAGTTTTCTCCCCCTTTGGGTCCTCCTTCCGCATCACCACAAGAGAACTAAAGTTTAAAAAGCCCATAATAAGAACTACTCTACGGGCCCTGTTTGCACAATGTGACGCGCCTGGGGCAGCTGTGTGTAGTGCGTGTCCAAAGCC
This sequence comes from Etheostoma cragini, assembly GCF_013103735.1. Lineage (NCBI taxonomy): Eukaryota > Metazoa > Chordata > Actinopteri > Perciformes > Percidae > Etheostoma > Etheostoma cragini. The sequence continues at coordinate 1,490,943 of NC_048412.1, read as the reverse complement.
ACATTTTCTAGTTTGACAGTGGAAAAAAGAATCGGTGCTTCTGTGTCTTCATTAGTCAAAGGTGTGTTTTGGGTGAAACATGCAATCAACCAATCAGAGGTCCTCTCCAATTCCCTATGAAAGCCAGGCGCGTTTGTACCTTGGCGCATTGCTGTTGTGATGGAGGGTATGGATCTTTTGCATGTGTGTGTGATGCTGCGCGTCCCTGCGTGTGTAGAAAGCATAGTGTGAGCGCACTGTGTACGAGCCTAGGAGCATTTTACTAATTTGCTTTTAAAATAACAATGAAATGCTGCATGATTGACTTTAGAGGTTTTTGTTGGTGGATTGGCGCAATCATTTCCCGAATACGCCCCAAATGCACCTGAACACACCTTCCTGTAAGACCAGCACGCCCAGAATGCATTTAACCCACCTCCTGTAAAACCAGCACGCCCAGAATGCACCTGAACACACCCTCCTATA
>NC_048412.1:1489122-1490378 GCF_013103735.1 Etheostoma cragini | reverse complement strand
CCCAGAATGCACCTGAACACACCTCCCTGTAAGACCAGCACGCCCAGAATGCACCTGAACACACCTTCCTGTTTGTTTGGTGCAGAATGTAAAATGTTGGGTGGGTGTTTCCAATGATATATGTTTCATGTAACTTGTTATCTTGCTATGAATATATAACAATAAAAATATGTGATACATACATTTACAAAATATATATTATACTGTACATGTATTTTAAGCTAAAACAATTTGAATCACTCCATAGACCTTGTTTTAGCTTTTGGTGTGTTGCTGGTCACTTTTGTTTTTTTTAAATATATCTTTATTATTTTTTGTTTGAAATAAAAATGAAGAAATCCAAAAAATCGATTCCCTTTGACAGGAACGTCCACTGAGATGTTCTGTGTCCCCTGTAGTCGGCGCCATCAGACGTCGAAAAAGGTTAAAAGATGAATCAGTCAATGAATACTAATTCTCCATCAGTGTGAGGCACATTTTAAATCACTCTTTAAAGCTTTGAACCAAATGATGTAACCTTCAAAGGAGCTTTGTTTCGGGGAAATGTTTCCTGGACTTGAACTGACTTCAGTTTGAGGTGTCCTTGGGTTCAAATACTCAAAGAACACTTTGAACACACTCTTTTTAAACTATTTAAATGACTTTATTGTAATGGAATAGTCACGTTAGAGAGTGGTAGTTTTCTTTAGGTTTTTGAGCTTCGAACAGTTGAAGTGCATCTTTATGCATAGCAGATCATCACGTCATGGAACTATACTGATGTAACTCCGTGTAAAAGACAAGCTCCGACTATAATCCTTCACAATTTGCCTGTGTCAATTATATCATTTTCTGACGGTAATATTTGGATTGCGCTTCATTCTGAGGCTTTAACGCACTTTATGACCACCAAATGTTACCATATCTCCGGTAAACAACTCAGTCTTCCGGTATGTGGTAACAAAGTGCAGACATAATAACATCAGACCTGCAGATGTGAACAGATGCTTGGATGCTTGGAAGCAGGCAAAGCTGTGTGTGTGTGTGTGTGTGTGTGTGTGTGTCTCAGACAGCTCCACAGCTGTTCAACACAGTGTGTGAGAGGCAAACAAGAGCCAACCATCACCATGGCCACAGGATGAAAGGTAATGTGTGTGTGTATGTTTGTGTGTGTGTGTGTGCGTGTGTGTGTGAAAGAGAGTCACTCCAGTCGCTCCCTAATTGGCCACAGGAGAGAGGAGGCTGTATCACATGGTGCGATGCCTCGCTGCCCCGCT
>NC_048412.1:1445180-1489022 GCF_013103735.1 Etheostoma cragini | reverse complement strand
AGAGCACCTGGCAGTGCCCAGGAGGTGAACTGGCATCTCTCCAGCCACCAATCCACGCTCCCAACTTTTTTGGGTCCACACGGGGATTTGAACCGGTGACCCTCCGGTTCCCAACCCAACTCCCTATGGACTGAGCTACTGCCACCCATGTCATTCATACTGTGTACTGTAAGCTACAATTTTAGTATGAGGCTAGTCTATATATTTATCATATGCTGGATATTTAACAACGGTTCATCTACGGGAGAGTTCCGGCAGATTTCCCTCTCTTTCTACTTTCTTTGAGTTAACTTTAAACTCCAGCGCAGAGCAACATCTTCGTTACCGGCTGAAAAAGTCAAGTTTAGAATAGAACTTTGACAATTTTAGAACTGGTGGGATGTCTGTGGACGAAGTACAGATGGAGATGTAACCATGTATCAGATCATTTCAATAGCTCAACAAGCTCAATAACAGTTAACTTTGTATTCAATGCTACTTTATATATGTATACAGTCGCTCTCCGGCCTCAGGTCTGTGCGCCAGCACCCCCCGCCCCTCTCTTTTTTTCTCTGCACTACTTACACTTTATATCTTTGACTTTCTTTTATCTTTATTATTTTGGATTTTTGAAATTGTATATTGTTATCCTATATTCTTATATTTTTGTGTCAACGCTGTAAAGGGATTGCTTTAATCTCGTTGCACAGGTACCGTGTACTTGTGTATAATGACAATAAAGGCATTCTATTCTATTCCAACCTAATTCCATATTAAAGGAGTTTTCTTTTGCAGGGTGCAGATATTGTCAACCAGAACAAGTTCCTTCATGAGACTGATCTGCAGAGCCCCAGTCGCTGTGTCCGGAGCTCAGCGCCGCCCAAAACCATTGTGATTGGTTTAAAGAAATGTGAACAACTCTGACCATTACTTCTTCTATCCTGGGACTGCTGTGTGGAAGGGCCAGACCTTCCTCCGCAGAGCTGTGGAGCCAGATCTGACAATGCGAGACCCAGTATGAGGCCTGGTGTTAATACGCATTGTGTATGCTAAAGTGTTAGCATGGAACGCTGCTTTCATTTAGGACTGGGTAGCCCAAAGTGCTGCAGTAGCATGGAGCTTATACTTTAGCTGGTCAATGATAATACTTAGGGATACATGTCAGAATCACTGAAATTCACATTTCTACATTTGTACAGGGAGAAATCCATTTTATGGCACATTCCACTCAAAGGTCCTTCAGGAAATCCTAATAGGATTCATGTTTGTGTATGATAGATATTAAAGTCCATGTCATCAGCATACATTATCATACAGAACAAATAGTGACAGTAGGCCCATGCTAATCATTTAGCATACATTACGTACAGGCTCCATGCTAATACTTTATCATACAGAAATGTGAGTGGGACTATCCCCCATGCGTTCTACTAAAAAATGGGCTCTTTAATATTTCTTCGTCCTCGGCTTACAGTAAGTGTAATTCAGTTTAGTGTGAAAGATGTAAGTGAGCATGATTGTAGTCACTGTGTGTAACACTGCCGTACTGTGTGACCAGAAAGGTCTCTCACCGGGTTTGAAGTGTGGCAAAGAGTTAACCCCAGGCCAGGTGTCCTCAGATGGGGTGCCGAGGACCTGGAAAACACAGGAGGATGGCAATGAGAACAAGTGAAATAATACCCAAACAATACTGCTAACTCGGAAAATAGGTCTTCCAGCACCGTGGTGGAGCTGCTGCTCCGCCCCGAGCGTTCCATACAGACGCTTGAGGGAGATTTTTGCTGAGAGACCCTGACCAAGCATCGGTATTTAATGAGTTGAGAGTGAGAACGGGTTGTCGTCTATGTGCATTTGTGGTTTAATGGACCCACACTTACAGGATTAGAAGGATCATAAACAAAAGGAAAGAGAGACTCTATCAATCACATTCACTATACACTATTATTTGTATTAGGTTAAATACCACCGACTGACATATTGAAGAAAGCTGCAGCACAAAAATCATGAATTCATCATTTACAAAACAATGCAAAGATCATTGAACAAATGATGAACTTGTAGTATGATGCTCTTGCGAGTCAATGTCAATCAGAGGTTATCTAGTCCATATCCTTCGAGTTCCACTTACGGGATATTTACGTATTTTCCGTCCCTGTCCTCTGTCTTTGTATTGGCGTTTTAACCTGGTGGATTTCTGAGGACTATGGTAACCTGGTCCTCAGATCTCTGCAGGGTAAATCTAGACAGCTAGCTAGACTATCTGTCCAATCTGAGGACTATGGTTACCTGGTCCTCAGATCTCTGCAGGGTAAATCCAGACAGCTAGCTAGACCATCTGTCCAATCTGAGGACTATGGTTGACGACTATTTTGCAGTGACTCTATGCAGCACTACCCATGACCATTGTGATTGGTTTAAAGAAATGTCAATTACACAGAGCAGGTTTTCCTCCCTCCCAGCAAGCTGGGTAGACTAGCCGGACGGTCTGGTAATGCGAGACTTGAGGTTCTCGGACAAGAAAACTAGGTTGCAAGTGTAAACTATGTGTTATGGATTATAGATCTTCTTATCTAGTAGTTTTATGGTTGTGCTGGTAGGAGCATTAGAAAGAGAGGGACAACCTGCACCATAACTGGCTGCAGTTTGGTAAATTGCTTGTAAACACACTGAGAGAGGATTTAAATGTGTATTTTTATTCTCTCTTTTATGATGTCCCTCTGGGGCCAGGAAAAACCTCTTTGGGTGGCCACAAAAATTCCTCTACGCAGAAGAAACCCTGTTAGTGCAACGTTTAAGGCCAGGCTGGCTGAGGTCTCACCAGGGATGGAACGGAACCAGTACATCTACTCAGGGACTGTACTTTTGTACAAAATGTTGAGGTACTTGTACTTTACTAGGGTAAATGGCTTGGGTATTCTACTTGTTACTCCCCTACATTCATCTGACAGCTTTAGTTACCAATAACTTTAGTTACTAGTTACTTTCCACATTAAGATTTAAGCTCACTAAACACATATTGGTTATAAATCTATAAAATGTTTTATTATAAAGTAACCTAGCAACAATATATAGGCCTCCAGGTCCAGCTGAGATGATGATGTCATAAAAACACACAACTGGTTGGATCCTTTACTCTAACATGGGAGGATTCTTCTTTACTTATAATACTCCAACTAAGTTTTCCTGATGATACTTACACACTTTTATTTAACATTTTCAATGCAGGACTTTAACTAGTGACAGTATAGTTACAATGTGGTAATGGTACTATTACTGCAGATGTGAATACTTCTTGCAGCGCTGGTTCTCACGCACACAGCCTGGCTTTACGATGACAAAAGCCAGAGCAGCGGACATGACTTCACCTGATCCATCACAGTGTAATCGTTTCCAGACCGTCTCTGATCTGCAGCACGCCACAGCAGAGCAGCTGATCCGGGGTCGGCTGATCCGGGATCGGCTGCTCCGGGGTCAGCTGATCCGGGGTCAGCCCGGGTGAGTACACGTGCACACACTGACTGAAGCTGTGGGTCACTGGGATGCCCTTTACGCGGCCCTTGTTGGCACGGATGTCGTCTCGCATGTCCAGACCTTCCTCCAGAGCGCTGCAGAGGAAGGTCTGGCTGGTCCACACAGCATTCTGGGATAGGAGAACAACGTGCTCTGGTTTATCGGCATGTCTTTAAACCAATCACAATCGTCTTGGGCGGGGCTACGCGCCGGACAGGGCCACGGTGCCTCTGCTAAATAGTCTCAGGAAGGAACTGATTGGCACCGGAGCAACCCCCGACGTGGAACATCGTGAATATGGACTAGCATGGCTGAGATCATTGTGGAATGTTCTATTACTGTACTTCAGTCCAAATGTTGAGGTACTTGTACTTTACTTGAGTCGTTTCATGCCACTTTCTACTTCTCGGCTCCATTTCAGAGAGAAGTATTGTAGAAACATAGTCTTGCATTGGAAATACTACTTAAGTACAAGTCTGTGAGTATCATCAGGAAAAGGTAGTTAAAGTATAAAAAGTAAAGAATTCTCTTCCCGTTGTAGAAAGAGTAAAGGATCCAAGCCGCTGTGTGTTTAATGACATCATCATCTCAGCTGGACCTGGAGGTCGTTATATTGTTGCTAGGTTACTTTATAATAAAACATCAGATTCATAAACTACATGCACATGGGTCCCACAACTAAAATAATATCATTGATCTCTTCATTGCACTCATGCTTCTATATTGTTTCTGTTTAGAGTATGTATATATTGTGTATATATTAGTGTGTATATCTTTGTTTTGGTTGTTTTGTGTGTGTAAGCACAGTGTGAGTAACGATGCTCCAAAGAAAAATTCCTCGTATGTGTCCACATACCTGGCAAATAAAAGCTGATTCTGATTTTGATTTAGTGTGCAGTAACTAAAGTAACTAGTAAAAAAGTAACTAAAGCTGTCAGATGAATGTAGTGGAGTAACTAAAGTAACTAGTAACTAAAGTTAGTGGAGTGGAGTAAAAAGTTGAACATTTCTTTTTGAAATGTAGCAGAGTAGAAGTAGAAAGTGACATGAAAAGAAAAGACTCAAGTAAAGTACAAGTACCTCAACATTTGGACCCATGTGCATTAATGGAGTAAATGTACTTAGTTACATTCCATCATTGATTCTAAGTAAAAAATGAAAAGATAGTTCATGAGAAATGAGAAAGAAGTTACCAAGATGGCAAGGTGAATAAAAAAAGCCAAGGTGTTTCCAAAAGGCCAGAGTCTTGTTCCGGTTCCTTCCACGGCGGTGCCAGGTGATGTAATGCCTAGGACCGGCACTAGAGGGCAGCACAGCACCACAAGGACAAGGACAGGGACACTGCAGACAGCAGGCCATGTGCCGGCTCAGCCACTGGACTCGGACTATGCTCAGGCCTCTAATGTGTGTTTAACCCTCGTGTTGTCTTCCTGTTAACTATGAACTTGTCCTTCCAGGTCAAAATTGAATTATTTAAAAAAAATTGATTCATGTCATTTTTTTAAATTGTTACCTATGATCACATGATAGATAAATTGATAGAGAGATAGACAGATAGATAGATAGATAGATAGATAGATAGATAGATAGATGGACAGATAGATAGATAGATAGATAGACAGATAGATAGATAGATGGACAGATAGAGAGAGAGAGAGAAATAGAGATAGATAGATAGATAGAGAGAGAGAAATAGAGATAGACAGACAGACAGAGAGATAGATAGAGAGATGGATAGATGGAAAGATAGAGGGGCTCAGTTGGAACCTTAGACGAAACTTTCCATACAGCTTTTTACACTGACTTAATTTAGGCCCCCATCCGTCTTGTTTCTTTTTAAAATTCTCAATTTCGCGATTCCGTCCACGATTCTGTTATCACAGAAATGGGAAGACTTTATTTGAAGGTATCTACATAAGAGTGACGTAACACTGTCATGAACGTATGACACGGTCATGACACACGAACCCTAACTTGTCATGACAAAATAAAATTACTCTTACTAAAAGACGCGTTTTGTCACAAACATTTATGACTGTTTATAATGTTTATGACAAGTTCATGACAGTGTCATGTCACTCTTATGTAGATACCGTCAAGTACACGTAACCACAGAAACTATTGGGCTCTACATTGATGTTGCCATGACTCCTGTCCCCTAGTCACGGGGGACACCCTGAGCTTGTTAGACTTTGAACAAATGATGCTGATGCTGCGGCTGGGTTATTGCTCCCCTCTCTCCAATCCCTTTTGCTGGGACAGTTCCCAACGTGGCGCAGACAGACAAATGGACACATGAACCATGTTGACAGGGAAGACATGGCCGCCCACCAGGGAAGCCGGGCCTGTGTCTGTTCATCAGCGGATGGAGAGAAAGTTCTGACACGGTGGAATTCCTGTGAGGTCACAGGTCATCGCCCTGAGCTCTGCGTTCACATTCTGCTGGACATACATATCCCCCCCCCCCATCAACTCAACTAACTAAGTTACAGACCACCCAGACAGCCAGCCTCTACAGTCTGACCTTTACACAGGGCTCCCCTATCATATTTATGTTGCCAGAGAGAAAATGAAGAGGTAGCCAATGCACTGAGCTGACATGGACTTACAGGGGTCAAGGAGCGTCATAACAACGTCATACACAGTATTTACACACACACGCAGACTTGGTAAAGATTTTTCAGGATAATGCACATCAACATTTCTCTAAAATGCACCAGTGTTAGCCAGATTTCTTTTTTTTTACACATGCATGTCTTTATGGAGGGAGGAAACCCACACATACATGGAGAACATGCACTCTCCACACACACGCTCTGCAGAGCCAACTTGCTGTGAGGCAGACAGATTGGGGAAACAAATGTAAATCTAAATCAATATGATCCATGCCGTAAATACAAGGCATTGTGCCGTAATGACAAATTTAAGATTTGTAGATGTGGAATCTCAGGAATGTCTGACAGCTACGATGAAGCCCAGTCCAGTGGGCCAGAGTGCTGTCAATCCTACAATTGTAATTTCATTGGATCAGAGTTCTGTCACTTGGTTGCCTGTTGTGCAATCTTCCCAACCCTTTTCAATGACCAATTGATGTTTCCATGACAACTATCCATAATTCTGACACCATGGAACCAGCACTGGAATAGTTTTGTTTTTGTTAAAAGTGTCAGACTGAGCCCGTAGAAAATGTGTTATATTTGGATTTACCATTCCTTCAAATTGAAAACAAGTGAAATGAATAAATGAATAATTACAATATGTGGTTCTATCCTATCCAAAAGATCATTTTAGATGCTGTATTCTGATAAAATGCCGACTGAAAGACGATAAAGACGGTAATTTTCTGTAAAGTACTTTATAATTCATAATCTGCGAGTCAGGCAGCAAGCTGCTCCGTTTCTGAGACGCTCCCGGGTCGGTGTGGCGCATGGCGGAGGACGGAGGACGGGGCAGAACTGGATCGCAGGCGGAACCCAGTACAGATGTGTCCGGTGGAAAGCTGGCTAAGCAGGTTTGGGGAGGTGCGGGTTTGTAACTTGCATTTGTATCATCAGCGATCAAGCCCTTAATCCAAACCTGAGTCCCAGTCCTGACCCCAGTGGTAGCATCCTCCACATTCCTGCCTCTCCAACCTTTCCCGGCCAAACAGATTGGGGTCACTTCGAGGCAGGGGTCAAACGGATCACAACCTCAGCCGAGTGGATCAGCTGTCTCCCACTGCGACGGGTAGAATGTGTTCAGTAAGCCCCGGCTACCCTGTCTGGGTTTCAGATGGATGCTCATGTCACTGACACAGCGGCTGTTGGTGAAATGGTATTACTTATCTCCCCGGCAGCCTCCCGTTCTCTCCTGAGGAAAGATCAGCTCGCATGTGCACTGGCTTACTCTTCATAGCAGGAAATACACTCTGAATAAACAGGGTCCCTATAGAGAGAAATTGGGGATTTGCACTATGGAGCAACCTTCTGCTGCTGTAACAAACCCTTTCAGAGTTGTTCCGTACCGCCATGTTCAGGGGCTCTCTCGCAGAATGCCCTTTACAGCATTTATTCTTTTTAGCCGCATAAGCAGAAATACTTCTACACAAAAACATTTCGTTTATTAGGGACCATAAGGAGAAGATGGTGGGGGGGGGGGGGGGGGGGGGGGGGGGGGGGGGGGGGGGGGGGGGGGGGGGGTTACCAAATGAACGTTTCAGTGACACACGGGACATGAACCTGAGTCTCCTGGGAGAAGTCCTGTGTTGTTTGACCCACCCTTACTGTTCCAGTTATAGTTATGGTTATCGTTCTTGGTCTGGACAACCCCATCCTCTCTAAATATCATATCCTTTACCCATTTTCACTGAACAAGAATATAAAGCCATATCACAGCATGTCAGCATGCTAGAATATGCTCATTTGCACTGAACCAGAAGTAGAGTTGAACTGATGTCTCTATGTCTAATGTCTTTAGGTATGTACCAAAGTATTGGTCAAACCTAAATGTTGACCTAATGATGGAAGTTCTTCCAGGTCATCCTGAGGGAAAATTAATCTGTGTACAGAATGACATGATCGTCCATCCAGTAGATGGCTGACCCACACGGACATCCTTGGAGCCACTAGTGTGATTAAAACTGACCTTCAGCTCATTTAAACCTAGCATAGCCCATGTAAGCACCATTATGCTAATGCTATCATGTACAGTGCATAGCATTAGTGTGTGAAGCGTAATCACAGGGATCTACTCTCATTTTAGTCACAGCACTGAAGGCCAAAAGTAAATTAGTTTTAATTTTTAACTAAGAAAATGCTCTTTAGGCAACTACTTTCCTTTGCAGAGCCTAGTTTTGGTTTTCTTTTGGCGATACATGTTTGTTAATGTTCTGTTGAAGCTATCAGAAGACAGTGAAATGACAAAGGGAAGCGGCAGAGAGTTGGCGTTGGACTTATACGTCCACAGGTGGGCAGCTGTTTTCATTAGCTGACATTTCAATCGCTCCGGTTTTCAAAAATAACATGGTGCACAGCTGTCAGTTTTTAGTTTTTTTCATTTACTCGTAGCCATGTATATATACCGTCAAGAGCATGCCAGACCTGTAGGTGGCAGTGTGGCGAGAAGCTCGAGTCCACGTTAGCAAATCAGAATCCCCAAACTAGCAACAACAGCGACCAATCACTTCCTCTTTCTTCTCTTCCTCACTTCCTCAACTGCCTAAACCTCTGTTTATCTCAGTTTATATGCAAACGTGCAAATTAAGATTTCAAAAATCTGTCCGGAGTTATTAGAAGGACTCGTTTTCAGAGGCAAATTCTCCACTTACGTGTAAACGAAGGGTAAAAAACGATGGGAAATGTCTCTATTTGTCAAAATAACCATTAACGTGTAAACAGGGCCTTAATCTCGCATAGCTAGACCTTCCTCCAGAACGCTTAAACCAATCACAATTGCCTTGGGCAGGGCTAAGTTCCGGACGGAGCCACGGTGCCTCTGCTAAATAGTCTCAGGAAGGAAGTTGTTTTGGTGGAACATGTGTACGTTCAGAAGTAGTTTTTGTCGTCAACAGAAAACTGCGATTGGACAGATAGTCTAGGTAGCTGTCTGGATTTACCCTGCAGGGATCTGAGGACCAGGTAACCATAGTCCTCAGATTGGACAGATAGTCCAGCTAGCTGTCTGGATTTACCCTGCAGAGATCTGAGGACCAGGTAACCATAGTCCACAGAAATCCACCAGAGGTTAGAACGCCAACACAGAGAAAGAGGACGGGGACGGACATCTGGCCAAAAAGAGAGAAGAGGCAGCATTTACAGCCATTAATCAGACTGAGCTGTGCAGCAAGGCAGCAGGATTATTAATGAAACTGTCTTAATTGCAGTAATGCCCTACTCTGATTAATGACAATGATCACGTTATTATGGTCACATAAAGTTGTGCCAACTGGTTGTTGTAAATACCAAGTCTCATCTACAGAAACATAAGCCATCAGATTATCTGTACTCATTTTTCACCACAAACACCTATTTGGAGTTACACTAATATGAGGAGACAGCTCGTTGTCTTTTCAGTACACACGCACACACACACCTCTTCCTGACAGGCTATTTCCTACAGATAGACCTGTCCATATTCATAAAGTCATTCCAGCGGATTTAATCTTTTGTGTGGCGACAGATAGTTAACCAGCTCGCCTGAGCCGGGCCTCATCCAGGACAGCCTTTAATTCACACAGACATTCTGGGAGAGTGTGGGAGTGCGTGTGTGAGAGCGGTACGGATGTAAACGCCTATCTAAAGAAAGGCACAGGCCGGAGCTTGCTGACTGTACGCATGTTGATAACCAGGAATTTTGAAAAAGCCATGGAAATGACAAAGCCTCAATGCCGTCAAGGATAATAACACTGTGGAGGTGTGATATCAGAGGGAAATTGGCCCGTGAAAAGCTGGTTATAAAAAAAAAGTTGAGGACAGAAAAGCTATTTCAGGATTTATGTACCTATTTCTACTTGCCACAGGAGCCTGACTCTGTTTCATTGTTAATGTCCACATTAGTGATGAGCAGAGGTCTGTGGAAAACGTGTCGCAGCTGTATATTCTTGGATTGTGTGTTGATGTCGATGGCTTGGATCTATCAATAATCAAGTTAAAACAAATCCTGCAAAACTGAATATAAATATCGCTGATTAAACTCAAAATCGTGAGAAAGGACTCCTGTGCCTCCTGGTAATCCCAGCAGAAGATGAAGGGTTAGAGAGTTTGCCACTATCTTAGCTCCCACATACCCTCACACTCCCCCCAAGAATCCACACAAAGCATTTGGTTTTCCACCAGAATGAAAGCGGCCCATTCGGCCGAAGCTTCGGCTGACATGAGTAAAACTCCAGGCCACCTGGTGACATTCCAGCCCTGCAGACCCTTCACATTCCCGACTGAACTCCTGGCAGGGTGCCCCTCAACAGTGATGGAGGCTGACCTTTCTCTCCCTCTCTTCAAACAACATGGCCTTTAAGTTGCTTCTGACGCTGCATAATGCATCGATAGTGCCCCTCACATGGGCCTCCGAGGCTGGGCATCCACACTCCGAGCCGCGTGACAGCAGCAGAGCAGACGAGATGGATGGAAATGTCACCGGCAGGCTCCCTCTGACAGGCGGGCTGGTGTGGGATCGCACGCCGCACACCTCCACGTTTCCATATTCATCGGTCTCTTCTACTGCGAGCTGACAGCTGAATACACACTAAACTAAGACAACAAATGGGATTTGGATGAGAAACAGCATAGGCTCAGTTTGGCCCTTCAGTATTTTCTACGCAATGGAATAAGTGAATGTAGTTATGATTTATATATATATATATACATAAATGTGCAATTAATCACAAGTTAGCGATGACATTAATGAGAATTATCGCGATTAAATATTTTCAACGTTTGACAGCACTAATTAAAATAACTTTTTCAGGGCATTTCCGCCCTTTAATCACTAGAACAGCTTAGATATGAAAGGGGGTGAGAGGGGAAGACATGGAGGTTATCGCCACTGGTCGGATTCGAACCCTAAACCTCTGCATTGAGGAATACACCTCTAAATGTGGGCGTGCGCTCTACAAACCGCTGGAATCCCTTTTCATCAGGTATTTCGTCTAGTGTGTAGACTTTATTGGCATACAGTCAATTCTCCAGTGGAGCTCCATCACGGTTACCTTGCACGGCAGCTCTATTCTCCCCATTTCAGGAAATCAAGCCAGAATCACGTGATCACAAACACACAGACATGCAGCGTGTGGTGTGTGTGACAGCCGCGACCGTTCAAAGCAAAGGCGGACGTGACAGACAGATGGCTGATCCAATCAACTGCCAGGTATTCTGTTGAAAGTGCTTTTCCTTTTCAAAAGACCAAAAACCAAAGATGGCTTCTCAGATGGTTCTGTGCTAACAAACCATCTGGAGCGAGGACGGGTCAACTTGACGGCAGCAGAAAGTGGAAAAAATGAATAAAATAAGATTTCTAACCCGAGAGAAAAAACGTCTGCAAGGAAGCAGTGTGCAGCTGAGCCTCACCGTCAGTCTGGCCAGCGGCCGTCCCGCTGGAGCATCTGTCTCCTGTCTCGTCCAATGTCTTTGTGTCTAAGGGAGGGAGGGGTGTGTGTGTGTGTGTGTGTGTGTGTGGGGCGGGTTGTAGGAGGAAGCCCCACTTTTGCCTTCTGGCAAAACAGACAATCAATAAGAAGCCGTTTTTCTCATCTGCCTCTCCTCCTGCAGGGCTTCCTCCACCTCCACTCATCCCTTCATCCAATCTCGATGCGTATCTTTAGCCTTCGGCCCGGAGGCCAACCAGCAGCCAACATGCTTTGTCTTCATACTTGACTTCTTCCCTGGTCCAACCTCTTTCATACTCCCATCTTTGTAATTTTCCACATTAATTATTCAGGCCCTTACATTCTATGAATATAAATCCAGCATATCTGCCCTGCCACACTCCGCTTCAATTAAGAGATTGGGGATAATATATGTGGTGTGGGGGGTAGATCAGACGATTCAGGATTCACAAGAGCGCACTTCAGTTTAAAATATACTGTATATGCAGTCCAATAATCCAATGCAGAGATATACAGTTAATATATGTAATTACTTGTAATAACGGCCACTGTGCTATGGGTACCCAAGCCATGTCCTGTGGGATGTAGGTCTAGAGTTCCAACTAATTTCCCAGCTTTGCATTTAAGATGCAGACTCTGTTGACACACTGTTGACATGACTGTACACTGTAAAAAACTACAACAGTTCTATTCTGTAAGCTCGGGCACCACAAAATACTGTAAAAATGATGAAAGTGACTCTCTTGTATAAACACAAATCGTGTTCTTTTACCATTGACATGTCAAATATGTCTCTTACTGTATTTGTTCCATTTATATTTTTGTGTCAAAATACAGAAATAAACAGTTTTTGTTTTCCAGTGTAACAATTGTAAGCTGATGGAGTAGGTGTGCTTTGGGACGTGTGTGACATCCTGCTGGAGGCAGTCCCTTTTGAACCAGACTCTGGCCCCAGACTGAAACAGCTGCCCTCGATCAGTGCATCACTGAATCAGCACAGTGTACGCTCAAATAACACTTGACTGGTGTTAAAGGGTAGGTACCGTTTTTTTCAACCGGGACCCTGTTGTTTTTGTTTTTGTGTGTAAGTGACTGATGGGAACAACAATCCTTTGGTCCAGTATTAGGAACACTAACTGGCAGCCACGGACCGGGCAAATTTGAATCGTCAATTTGTTCTATTAAAAGTTCCGTTTTTGTCACTGACAGACTCAGGTTAATATTCTAAGTGTCTGAACATTATGGAAAGGATCCCTACAGAGAGAGGCCTTTTAAACCTCTTTGAGACCTTTCTGCTCAACCAGAAACAGCTCTGAAGTCGCTAGTGCTAAACCAACCAGACTCCATTTAAAAAAACAATACTTTTAGCATGTATAGAGCCAATATTTATTTTAGGTGTAAATCGGTAATCTGTGTTTATTTCAACCAAAACTAGAGTTGTGATGGTTGAAAAAGTAGAAAGACGACCCAAAACGGCTTTTCATAGTTTTATATTGTTTGTCAACTTTGAATAAAGTGTATTTTACGAGGCTAAAATTGCAGTTTATTTACATGGAGTCTGGTGGCTTAAGCAGACTTATCTGATGTTTTAATGTTTAAATAAAGGACCGTTCTCTTTAACAAACAGGTCGACCTCCTTAGGCATCCATTCCACAATGTTATGATAATTAGGATATTAATCTGAGTCCGTCAGTGGCAAAACGAGCACTTTTGTGAAGGTAAATACAAGCTGCCCTATTAACTTACATTGTAGCTTGTTTCACCGCTGCTGACTGCAGCGATCCCTCATGATACTGGACCAATGTTAAAGATTGTTGCTCCCATCAATCAATTAGACACAAAAACATAAGAAAGTAGGGTATAAAAAAAGCAGTTACCCTTTAATGGATCTACTGTGTGTGCAGAAAACACATCAGTATGGAAGCAATGATTAATGCTGTTTATACCACGCCCTGACCCTGCCATCACCATGAGGCAGCATGCACCACGGTTCCTGGTCCAGGTGATGTTTGTCCAATACACAGAAAGAAATGAGCCTGATCAACATGTACAGTATATTACATGCAAGTACTTTGCAGCTTAATAAGCACCGCTCATTCAAAAAGACAGAGAAGGATCAAAACCTTTTCTTTGCTGCTGCGCTTTTGTAGACAGCGCAACACAACATAACAAACGACACACTACAAAGTTCTATAGTAGAGTCCTTTCTCAAACTCACACAACTGGAAATCTGACTATAACAGAAAAGGGGTCAGCGTCTGAGTGGAACGCACCGGGCAGAGCAGCAGCTCCACCACGGCGCTCTCAGATGACGTAGTATTTAGAGAGACGGTAGAGATTAGTATGAAATACTAAAAATCCATGTAAGGAGGTTGGTTGGGGCTGGGGGGTAGAAGGGTCCAACAACAGATACTGGGCTTCATGTCCCGTACTTGTCATGCATTTTTCCTCATTCAAAGATAATCATGTTAAAGAACCCAAAATATGCATTTTATTCTTCCTTCTTTTAGTATGTTATGTTAGCTTGTTGTGTATGTCATTTATGTATAAAGATTTCACTCCAAACGGAGCTATCTCTCCCATAGAGAGCACTTTTTCTTCTCTAAAACACCTCGTCACCATTCCAGTTTCAAATTCCTCAATTAGTGATGTCATTGATTGAGAAAGCCAGCCCAGTTTTTTACGTGTGCTGCCCATTGGTGGTGCCTGAGCAAGCACAGCTTAGCACCGTGGCCAAGTGGCTTGTGTGAAGTTGGTTTACAAATCCCAGCAGGGTGGTCCAGCTGACCAATCAGAGCAGACTGGACTTTTCAGGAAGGCGGGCCAAGAGCTCAGACAGAGTGCTTCAGGCAGAGGAGCAGCAGGAATCAGCAGTATGAGAACCAATGTTTTTTAAACATTAACGCACGTACACACATTCTTATAGACACCAAGAGAAAAGAATTAAATGACAGTAAATACTGAAATGGAGTCTTCCATGTAAAACATGGCACATGGCAGATAATGGGAGGAGGAGACTGCAGGTGCACCTAACTGTGTAACTGGGCAGAAAAAGAGCTGAATAAAAAGAGAACAGACACTACTTTACTAAAAAGAAAAAAAAGCTTTAATTTCATGTCGAGGGACTGTAAAACATTTCAAAGAACTGGCCCAAGTTTGCAAATCAGGGTCAGCATGCACACATGATTTGGACACTTTTTCTGATATTAAGATAGAATTATTAAATGAGTAACAGTTATACATGCTGCGATGCTGCACATTGGAGAATTGTTGAACAGATGTCAATGTCATAGCATCTGTTCCAATTCATACATGTTGAAATAATACTCCAAAAGCCATATTCTCGTCATTGTTGGACAGAAAGGAAAGTGGTGTAAGCTGGTGTACACACACACACACACACACACACACACACACACACACACACTTAGGACTCACCAGGAATATCCTCTCCAGCTGGTCTTGGATGTCCTTCATCCCGGGAAAGGCAGCCACGCCTTGGATCATTTCGATGAAAATGCAGCCCACTCCCCTTGAATAGAGAGAACACCCCAAGGTAAGGCCTCTCATGCAAAAAATATCATATCCATCATTACAATCACTGAAAAAATACACATGAACAATGACTGGCTGGTTCTTTGAACACATTTTAAACACTACATGTCCTCAACACCCATTAAAGTAAAAGTAATCACAAAAGATGTCAATTTCTTTTCTGCCTAAAGGCTGTTGGACTGTGGATGTATCAAAATCAGTGAAACCAGTAAGGAGCGGAGAAATATCAAGTACAGTAAAGACGAAGAGCGAAGGGTTGGTGTGTGAGTGTGTGTGCAAACTGTTGTCAGTGCACATTTGCCAAAGGGTTAGTGTTTCCTGACAGATTCACTTTCTGGCTCAGTGCACAGTCACACTCCTCTGGCACACCAGCCATGCAAGAGGAGAGAGAGAGAGAGAGAGAGAGAGAGAGAGAGAGAGAGAGAGAGAGAGAGAGAGAGAAATACAAATCCATTCCCCCCCAACTGTCTACATTTGCTCCATGTAAACCGTCCCAGAGCCTGCTGGGAAAGAACGCCTTTATCATGAAGATCCATTCATTTCTGTGACCCAGTATCAGTATTTCTACAGCGGCGTAAAGAGGACCTCTGTTACCTGAGTGTGTGTGGGAGTGTGAGGTCAGCGTCCTAACAACACCAAATGATCTACAGGGTAAGAATGCCTTCCTATCAGTTTGTAGTCAGGCCATATCATAGAGGACGGTACTGTTCCCTGGCAACAGCAGGAAGACTGTTGGACCACACTGAACAGGAGAGCTGGGTCACCACAATATAAGGATAAAGTAATAAAATGAAGTGTGTGCATACAGTATGTACCTCCACATCCAGCAAAGCCTTTATTTTATAACCTGTCTATGTGTTGTTGCTATAGTTGATAAAAGCCATGCAAATTCAAATAGGCCCACATGGAATATTACTGTCTGTCAGAGGGCGTACGCGTAGGCTCTGCCCTCCCCCCTTTTATGTCTAAAAACTGCCCTATCAATTAAAGGCCTAAAATGCCAAAAACATAATAATTTACATTTGTTTTAAATTCACAAGATTTTTGGTTCGGCCTTTATAAAATCCTGTTAGTAAATTGCATATTCAGTTGAAATTAATGAGAAAACAATGTCAAAAAAAGGTTGAAAAAAGTGATAAAAAAGCAACAGAAGCATCGGTGAAGGTGGAAAACAAACCCAACAAATAATAACATTTGAAAAAAGAAACATAAAAAGTGACAACATGGAATTCTTTAATCTCCCAAAACCGCTCCGTTGCCGACAAAAGAGGCTGAAAGAGAAATGATGACATTTCAAAATCTTATCAAAAAACAACACAGAAATACATCACGTTTTATGGACTTTTTCAGTTGTAATATACAGACATACAACTGTTAATACCCAGATATTTCTTAGAGTGTTAAGTTAGTGGTATTCTGCAGGGCTGTAGTTGAAACCACCTTCGTCAAGTAAAAGACAAAACCGAGTCCAAAGGAGAGACACTAAAAACCTATTCAAGACCCAATTATAATACCCAAATACCCAAAATATTCAATTATTTTTTATGAACTCCTTGACATGAGAGACAGCACATCTTCTATTTAAGATGATCCTCAAGATGAGCAACTGGGAGCAAGGGGCCGAGGTTTTGATTGCCCCAACTAGTTTAATCTTCCTTGCAAAATAAAAAATCTCTTTGCTTAAATTGTCCCTTTGCATAAGAGACACAATACTAACTCCACAGCTAGTGAGATCAGTTCATCGCTGGCTATGGGCTCGCCAATGGATTTGTTGAGGAATAGGAGACCATAGAATGCAGCCAGTCTTACACACGAACCTCCATGTAGAGCCTGGATCAAAGCAAATAAAAGAGGAGACAGTCAATCATCTTCTCAAAGCGGTTCTCTCTGACCCCGGCGTGATCTCATGTTTGATGGCTCAGTCTGAGTGAGAGGTTTTACTCTCTGTTTCTGGTGCACAGCATGTCAGTGAAATCTTTTATTTCATTTGTATCTCTGCTTTCTCCTTTCCTCCATTCTCTGTAGTACCCACAACTTATTCATTCAGCTTATTGGAAGCATATGTACCACTCACAGAGGGACCCATCAGAGGAAAACCTCTGAACGACACGCAGAGAGGGCCACAGGTCAAGGACAAGGACTGAGCCTCTGTACACGGGGCGCACGCTCTACCAGGTAAGCTACCCGGGTGCCCCAGTTGTGTATTCAATCACGGGGTAACGTCCGGGTAATGAGCTAAGAGAACTTTCTCTGTCGTTTTATGGATTTATTTCTAAGTTGGAGATGTTCTGCAGTGGGGCCTCTATAACTAAACCCTGGACAAGAATCCGTGCATGACTGCGCCTGGCTCGGATTGACAGGCGTGTGGTAGAGCTGCAGGAAGGTAAAAATAGAGCAGTTCTTTGCACAAGGGCCTCACAGATGGCAGCCTGTAACCTGTAGGCCGCTGTGATGGATGCTCCGCGTGGCAGGAAGACAGATCGGCACAACCTCTCGGTCCTGCAAGAGATGCTTCTTCATGGAAGACTGCTTGCTAAGTGACCAGGGGGGAGTGTGTGTGTGTGTGTGTGTGTCTGTGGCAGTGTGACTGTCAGTTGGATGGCCCACCATCCTGTAGATTGCCCCAGCTGTGAATCCCCTTGAAGCCGACATACTATCCCTCTGCCTCCCAGACCCCCCCAAAGCCACCAACTGTTTTTTAATTGGATGCTGGTGAACGCAGCTGGGGTTTATGGGATGTCCCTGCTCACTGTCCAGACAAAAGCGGTCACCCAGCCTTGTCTGAGACTTACACCAGTTTTGTTGGAAGAAGACCCAGAGGAAAGGGACACTGGGGCTGCATGTCATGGCCCTTATGGGACAGCTCCTCGGTCCTCGGCTGAACCCAAAGTTGTTCTGTCCCTCCTCGGTGAACGCCGTCTCAAAGCTCCTATTTTCTGCCCCGATCCATTTCTATTAACTAATCAATCATTTTGCACCAGACGGAGCCACGGTGCCTCTGCTAAATAGTCTCAGGAAGGAAGTTGTTTCGGTGGAACATGTGTACGTTCAGAAGTAGTTTTAGTCATCAACAGAAACCTCCGATTGGACAGAAAGTCCAGCTAGCTGTCTGGATTTACCCTGCAGAGATCTAAAGGATTTAGAATTATTCTAGCAGTCAGCCTTATCATATTAATATGAGACTCAATAGGGAGCCAGTTGAGCACAACAAATTGTGACCTACCTACAAGAGACCTATGGCCCAAGTCAGAATGACTCTTGCAAATTCAAAATGGTTTAAAAATGATCATTGTTGGCCTATCTAAAATTAGTTAATGAAGGCAGCAGACATCCGGTCAAAATGAGGGACGTCCGGCCGAATCAGAGCACTCCCAGAAGTGGAAGGTCGTGGTCTGACTACCCCATATATAGGCTCTTTAACCTTTTTATGCTCAGTTTCTTTGATACAGAAGAAGCACCACCTCTGTTTGCATCGTTCCTATGGTTGACAGGCAGAACGCGGGCTGTGGGGTGTTGCTGTTAAAAAGTCCCTCTGTACATATACAATGTCTACAATACAAGATTCAATTATTGTCATTTTCTGAGCAGACGTGCTGGTTAGCAGTTAGCTTCCCACATGTGATATAAAAATGTAAGATTTCTAAAGTAAAGCATGAGGATATTCATCACCTGCCAGATACTGTGCAGAGAGCTGTCAGCAGTATCATTAGTATGATAGAGATTGCTTTTAATAATGAATATTGAGAATTAAGTACACCACCTTCATGTGAGCTAAATTAATATTTCTCGCTATGGAACATTAGGTTCCTCAGATGCTTTAGAAAAAAGCAAAAACTTTCAAATGTAACTTACAATGGCAATATTGGTCAGTAAAAATATAATTACCGCTCAGCCGTACTCATATTCATTTGACTTCAGCTGGGGGATAATATGTCTGCTATTATGTCCAGTTGTTCTATTCAAAGCCCAATAAGAGAGCACTTAAATGTTATGTTATAGCAGCTCCCTCTGTGAGTCATTCTGACAATAGTGAGAGCAGAACGTGTGAATGGGATGGATGGGTGTGATCGCGCCTCCCCACATCCAAACTGTCAGTGGGAGGAACAGAAAGATTCAACCGAGGCCCGATCTACAGCATACTGCAGGGAACACACCCTCAGGTTAGGATGAGCTACATGTTAGTGGGTTTTAAATAGGTTTGTTTAAAAAAACTCAGATCTACATCTTAATGGAAATACCGGAATAACGGGGCTGGGGAGAAACAATCGATAATCGCATGTATCGTGATTGCTTTGGTGACGATTCTCCAGAATCAATCAAGTAAACAATCAATCTCATATATATATTCACCTAAATATGATCTGTTTGTACAGTACAATGGAAACTACATCAGATCCAGAAAAATCCATGTACTTCATTACAAACTAAATAATGTGATTCTCCACAAAATACAAACTATTTAGAAATGTCTCAAGATATATTGTTTCTAGAAGTGCATTCTTGTTCAACTTGTGTTTTCGTTAAAGAAGGAAAAGAAAATCTGCAATACTCAAAACTCTCTCATCACAATACTTTAAGAATCGCAATAAATGAAAATGGCAACACAAATGCAATTGCAGGTCATGTATTAGAACATGATTAAATCTCAACAAAAGCATATCGTCTCAGCCCTACTGAATAATAAATAACACATAGAGTATGACGGGGGGCTGGGGGGGCTGGGGGTCAGGAGTACTCACCACATGTCCAGGCAGGTGGAGTAGTCTGTGGATCCCAGCAGGACATCTGGAGGCCGGTACCATAGGGTCACCACCTCGTTGGAGTAGGTATGGCTGGGGATGGACTTGGCCCTGGCCAGGCCTGGGCGGGGGGGAACAACAACAACACTGTCTCAGAGAAGCATCGGCATTGAAAGACCTTCAACAGGAAGAAAACTTAGGTAGAAACCTGAAATCTCAATCCTTCCCAATCAGCAGAGACAGAGAGGTAGGTATGTGTTAGGAGATAAAATTGGCACAGGCTAAATACTGCTAACTAACATGCTAGTTAACAGTAACATAGGCACAGGCTAAATACTGCTAACTAACATGCTAGTTAACATTAACACAGACACAGGTTATTTACTGCTAACTAACATGCTAGTTAACAGTAACATAGGCACAGGCTATTTACTGCTAACTAACATGCTAGTTAACAGTAACATAGGCACAGGCTAATTACAGCTAACTAACATGCTAGTTAAAATGAACATGGGCACAGGTTAATTACTGCTAACTGACATGCTAGTTAATATTATTATAGACAAGGTTACTTACTACTAACTAACACAGTTAACATTAGTTATTAAACCTAAACAGCTGATCATTCCAGGGGAACTGTCTGCGAGCTTCTCCTGACTATATGGTAATTTCTCTAGTGTGCGACAGTAAGTCGCATGGTTATGACACAATCCTTAGCCTATTCTTTTAAAAAAGTCTGCTACGCAGCCATAACGTGAGTTACAATGTTACGGAGCCTTTTATACATTCTCATGTCTCTTTATAAATAAACAACGGACAACTAGAGTCTTTAAATGCTTCAGATAGAAAGATGTTAATGTCAAAGTGGCACTAAAATGACAGTTAAAATATCTTCTCATTCAGTTGTGGAGACCTGTCTTTAGACTGACTTCTGTACATTCAACCGCAACAAGCCTGAGATTGCCTTTTCAAATGGAAATCATGACAGAAGACCTTTGAGGTTTCAGTTAGAAAGATGGTGACGTGAATATGAAATGAACCCAGAGGTTCAAAACTCCAGTTTCTATCGATTAAATGGACGATTATTGGAGTACAGTTAATCAACAGCGATACTATATCTAGCTACTTTTGTAGCAGTAATTTGTAACTATGTTAAGGTCACACATAATTAGAAAACAAGACAACATAAATTAACATAAATGGGCATTTGTTTTATACGGACCTACGAGCAAGGTCACCCCAGGTTTCCACAAGGTAAATTACATTAAAGACGTTTTATACCATTTAGAATTAAATTATACCAACTTCATGAACCTTCTGGCAAAAATATGTAGTTCATAATGGAATATCAGAAACAACTGTAGTATTTAATACCTAGGTTTTGCATTATTTAATCTTATTAAAGGACAATACAAATGTTAGACCTTTTTCTAGAGAAAAGTAAGAACTTTTTTCAAGAGTAGGATGTTTTGGGGTTTTAACTGACTCTATTAAGCTCCAAATACTGCAACTGCTGACTTTGTTGGTGAGTCTGCCAAATCAGCTGGCAAAACTGCCACAAGAAGTAAACAACCTGTTGTTTTCAGAACACCTGCATGTACGTGTCTCTTTCACCTCACACAGTATCAGCATCCACCGCTTCAACTTGAGTCACCCTGAGGTAATTTTAAAGATTATTTGTTGGGCTTTTCCGCCTTTATTTGATAGGACAGCTAGGTGAGAAAGGGGAGGAAGACAAGCAGGAAATCATCACAGGTCGGATTCAAACCCATTACCTCTGCGTCAAGGCATCCACCTCTCAGTATATGTGGGCCTGCTCTAGCACTGATCCAAGCCGGCCACCGTGAGCTCATTTTAAAAGCAAGCATGAGGGTGACATTTGCATTTACTAACGCAATTTAAAAGAGGAAGATGAGAACTAAAGACTAGTGTCAGCAAAGTGGAGCACAAGCCGGCTAACCATAACACAAAACTAAATGAGTGAAGAAAATAACAATGTCTCTGTCATTTCATAAGAGTTGCACCTGACAGCAAACTAATCTCAGAGAGTTTTCTACTTGGGGTTTGTAATCTAGCAATGTGTTCATTACTGTATCTAAGTTACTCTTGAATGCAACAATCTTTGATCAGCAACAATCTTTGGTTCAAATTGGTTAAAAACTGAGCAAAACAAGCTGCAATGTGACGTTAAAGGGCAATTATGCACCTTCAATTTACGTCCACTAAAAGTGCGGTTTATGCTGACAGGCTCAGATTGTTATTCTGACTGAGTTTGACAACATTACGGAAAGGATCCATAGAGATATAAAGCTTTTTGTTAAAGATTAAGATATTTTGGAACTAGGAACAGCTTGAGAATCGCTAAAATATCAAAGTCCTTCTTTAGACCGTCGGTCATAGGACATAAAATCCAAGAAGTGGGATTTTTTGATTGTTAATGTGTGCCTGACTAAGTTCTTGACAGTTAAAATATCTTCTCATTCAGTTGTGGAGACCTGTCTTTTGACTGACTTCTGTACATTCAACCGCAACAAGCCTGAGATTGCCTTTTCAAATGGAAATCATGACAGAAGACCTTTGAGGTTTCAGTTAGAAAGATGGTGACATGAATTTCAATGAGGTGAACCTGGTAGTGCAGTCCATCAACGGGGATACTACAGCTAGCTACTTTAATACCTCTGATCTGAAACCATCATGAGGCCTTTGTCAGAACCGCAACAAAGTGCTGAAGTTTTCAAACCTTTAAAAACCTAAGGGTTTTTATAATGAGTTCATGGGCATCTACGGGTTTTTATAGTGTTTGTATTCTGTAAAGTAACACTGATTATTTGAAGAATAGTTCCAATGCCGCCGGAGTTTCTGCTGAATGTCCCTGTCCCTTATTTCCGGCCGGATGTCCCTCACCTTCTATTGTCTGTGTTGGCATTATAAACGATACAAAACGTATTTTTTTTTAGTGCTTTTTTTCTCTATGTGCTTGTGGGCTCTTTTTGTAAGCCACGTGGCTCCGTTCTGAGCTTATTGCCTCCAAAGATGATAGGGATTGGTTTAAAGAAATGAAAATTAACCTTTGTCTCCTATCAAGGACTGTTCCGGGATTGGCAAAAAAAAAACGCTGTGGAGACAGATCCGGCAATGACAGTGCTCCCATGACAGCTAATGGTAGAGCAGCGAGCTTTAATGAGGCTGGTGGCATAGCTCTTTGTCTCTCCCCAAGTGGTCTGAAGGCTTAATTAAAGCATTTAGCTTAGTAATAAAGGGCTTCCTGCCTTGCTGCTAGTCCCCTGTGTGTGGAAAGAGGGGCAGAGGGGAGAATAAGTGAGAGGAGGGAGGGCATAGTTAACATCTCCTTGTGTTGGAACAACAGCAAGAGAAAGGACTTTTAGCTGGCATTCATCTCGACTAAGCGCTGTAGCTGCTCTAACGCCATCTGCCCGATTATACTCACAGGCTAGTATTTGCACTGCAGACGCCCTGTGTGTGAGCCCCTTATTACTACACTCATCATAAAAGAAAGTCTGGCCTGTTTGCAACATGGGGAAGTTCAAAGTCAAACCAACCAGGATTGTTTATAGGTCTGAATCATCATCTGAGCTGGCTTTCTAACCGAGTTGCAGGTTAGGACCCGGACGGAGAAGATGAGGCGGGGAGATAGCAAGATGGATTTTCAGTGATTTAGTGACTTAATTTAACGGCTAATTTTACAGTCCATAGGAAAAAAAATCCAAAACAGGGGTTACCCCGGAACACTGGGAAGTAGAGCAGGCAGACCTTCATGACAACGCATCATTAGATAAATGGAGCACACAGACTAAATACACAAGGAGCTAATCACCAGACAGGACACAGCTGAAGTGGAATGAAGAGGGAAACACTGATCGGACAACTAGACAACGAGAACTGGTAACACAAAGGCAGGTTGATGAGACTGGACACAAAACAGGTGCACAAAGGAAGACATGCTGCAGGGCTACAGGGAGACATGAGGGACACACAGCACAGGCACAGAAAACTCAAACACAACGAATGACACAAGGAACATGAAACAGAAAATCCCAAATCCTCTAGAAACTAAGAGCATGAAACTGAAGGAAAACCATCACACGGTGATTAAACACGGATTATTAGACTGAGGGTCCGTCCATATGGAAAGGCTTTTTGGACGATTGTGCAAACAAATCCTGTAGACACCACCGCCTGAAGACGCATTTATAAGAAACCTGGTCCCAGGGTGAAAAAATCTGTCGCCCTAGCGAATTCGTTTGGACGTCAAAGCTGCATACTTGCGTATGGATGATGTCATCGCCACACCCCTCGACCTCTAGCCTCCGACCTGTTACCCCGCAACGGTGTCTCATAACAACAACAAGGTGGACTAGGTGCTTGTGGTCCTGCTGGAGGAGATGTGGAGCCTGTCAGGGTTACTGGGGCAGAATATACTGTCTGTTGTACACAGCGAGCTAGCTTTATGAGCATGCCCCGCCTCTTCTTCTCCGTTTATTGGTGAATTTCTGCAGCAGAAACATGTGTTGAGTCATTTAGAAATGGATCCGTTTGGACGCAAATATTTTTGACACGATGCCAGGGAAGACAGGCAAAAAAAGATTGCTTTGGTACGTGTGGACATGGCCTAAAAAGTCCAAAGGCCTCCGAGCAGGACTGTGACACCTACAGATACTGAAGCTAAATTCCCTTGTGTGAATATTTGGTGTCTGTACTGGTGTCTGCGCGGCCCTGACTCTTACTAAAAAGGGTGAAAATGAAATTACCACCAGGATGTGGTATCCATCACTGGGGCGTAAGAGGCCATTCTGATGTCGGTATATTTGTTGGTTTCCATGTGCGTTGACATTTGGATCACCTTGCACTGAGTTGTACGGGGGAGCAGCAACATGATGGGGGCGTGGAAATCACAGAGCTCTGACCTGCCCCCTCAAAACCCCACGGGTCTGCAGAGGAGGGTAATACTTCAAAGTGCTGACCTATGGCTTCTCTCTCTCACACACACACACACACACACACACACACACACACACACACACACACACACACACACACACACATACATACACACACCTTGATCTGTTGGAGTTCACCAGGTGACTTGCCACCCTGTACACGAAGCTACTGGGATGAAGGTCACTATCTCACACACGACACCGGGGTCACATGATATACGGGGATATAAGAGGTGGGCTGGAGGGGGAGAGGAGGAAGACAGGATGAACAAAGAGAAGGATGAAAATAGTCTCTCCCCCCGGGGCAAACAGCTCCCTGTTCTGTTGAAGTTCATCTGGATTTTCGAGGCCGTTTGTGGCCTCCGTCTGCTTCTCCTCCTCCTCTCGAATACGCAGCAGATTGAGAGATCTACCACACAGTACCTCCAGTAATAACTTATTTTAACAGTTTGGGCATCATGGCTCTAACAAAGCAGTGGGATTTCATCAACTCAGC
The DNA here is from genome assembly GCF_013103735.1 of Etheostoma cragini. NCBI lineage: Eukaryota > Metazoa > Chordata > Actinopteri > Perciformes > Percidae > Etheostoma > Etheostoma cragini. The sequence goes on along the minus strand of NC_048412.1, from coordinate 1,463,708 downwards.
GTACCTTGTCCAGGTTTGCAACATATTCACTCTGATTACAGCAAATAAAGTAATCCCTTTCAGAGGATTACTATGAAACGGAACACCTACATTTTAAATGACATTTTTGCGTGGGATTTTGTGTGTGTGCGTGCGTGGCGTGTGTGCAGTTTGTGTGTGTGTAGTGTACCACCATTACCCAACACAAATTGGAAGGTACTGAGCTCTACATTATACTCAACACGAGACAGGTTAGGACTTAAAAACTCAGACACACAGACATCAGTTGGCTTGATTAATTAACTTTAGAATACCATGTGAAGCCCTCACCCCTAGGTACACACACACACACACACACACACACACACACACACACACACACACACACACACACACACACACACACACACACACACACACACACACACACACACACACACACACACACACACACACAGTTGCAGTGGCGAGGAGCTGGGTGGAACAGCACACCAGGGAGAGCCAAACAGTCTGCTGCGGCCGCCTTCGACATACCACCAGCTCCATTGTCACATTGCTTCACTCCTCACACATCATTATCCCGGCAGCTGTTACTTCACAGCTCGGCTCAGCAACGCCGACGCCCCGGAAAATAAACACACACATCAGTACTCATTAGCTGTAGCGGCCCTCACAAGTACAATCCAATACTTGGGGCCTACAAAGCCACATTCTCATTCCCATCGCGACAAAAAGCGCCGCTTGGTCACGTGACTTTGCTGTTTGTTATTGATGCAGAATGTCTCCTTCAGGGTGCTATTAGATGCTCTGGGTCACCTTTTGAAGCTTCATCCAAGTTCCTCTTCAGCAGGATTTCACGGGGCTTCCCTTTCAGCATGGGCTGCCCCATGCCTTGTCCGTCGCCTTCCTTTGTGTGATTTTAGCGCCATTGAACACAACCTGGCGAGTTTCCATGGCAATATTTTTATTTACATTTATTTCTCTGACCCAGTTAAAGATGTGATCTCAAATGTACTTCAAACCAAACATACTGAAGTTAACCCTTGTATCAAAATCAACACTTTTTAAAATGCTTTTTTAATGTTTTTAGCGTTCTTACATGTTCTTACATTTTTGTGCCTTATTCAACACTTGTGTGTCACTTTTTTGACGGTTTCAACACTTTCACAGTTATTTTTGGAATTTATGGTGAATAAACCTCATTTATAGGAAATTATATTTAATGTTTGAGTTAGAAAAGCAGAAATTAGGAATTATTGAGACTAAAATTAAAGGAATGGATGTTGATGATAATCACAGACTGGAATATGTCAACTTTTACTCAATACTATTTCAAAAAAACTTCAATTTGTTTTCAAATGCTATAAAATTGAATAAGAAGCCCTAAAATGAATGAAAGTAGAGATTTGTACTTGGCAAAGAGCGTTGGATGGAATCAATCATGTTATTTTGGAGAAATAAAAAGAGCATTAATAAAGGAAAACGGGTTAATTTGACCAGAGGACAACATGAGGGTTAGAGTAAAATGACTGACTTTAAAATCTACTTCAAATAGTATTGAAGTACACGAACAAACTCAATTGCAGTAATCATGAACAGTGTGTAATTGTTCACGTTCCATCTGTGGTGTGTATCAGTTATGACGACATAGGAACACGGTGTAGTTTCTCACACAGACGGAGCTCAGTCAGATCATGTGTGGATAAACCCCAGATGAGGATTCTGTGCTCCAGGGTGGCGATGGACGCCGACAGCATACGGCGAAGCTTCAGGGTTTGAGTGCAAACACAAGCAGCTCCTCCAGCAGCTCCTCCACCCGGGGGAATGTGGGCGTACAGCCGGGCTCATCTGCTGCTTCACTGGCTTCTATAATTAGGGGCTTGTCATCAGACAATTGTCTCAAGGCTAAAGTCATTTTGTGTGTGACCACAATATGCTCTTGTTGCCAGCACGTACGTGCTTTTGCATGTGTGTGTGTGTGTGTATGAGTGTGTGTGTGCGCTTGCGTGTGTGGCTCTATATGAAGAACTTTTTTTAATACTATACAGGAGAGATTGCTCACTTGAGTGAGTGCATTTTTTATGATGATGAATGTAGATTTTGATTACCTTAGCAACATTCCAATAATAATTCACGCCATAAGAAATATGTTTTGTGTATATTTTAGGGGTGACCCCGAATACTCAAATATCCAAATCTCACAGTCCGATCTCTGCAGAGGCTTTATGAAATGAGGATCGTGCCTTTTGGCCATATGGGGGTGCGCAATGTCGGATTTTATAAAGAAGCAGCAACACATGCAACGAGGCAACTTTTTTGCTCGGGTCAGAAAAAAAAAGAGCTGTGCGTCTCTTTGTAATATTAAAGCTGGATATTTCATCACTGTAGTCAGCCCCCCCCCCCGACAATGTGGCAGTAACCCTCCTCTAAAAAGAATCATCATAAAGCAAAATATGTAAGTCATTTTTTTTGTCCTGAGCTGACAAATAATGTTTTTTTCTCTTCAATTTTGCCTGAACTTAATATGCAAGAGCTCTATGGTATTCTGATTGGCTGATATTGATTGATTGATATTGATATTGATTGGCCACACATTCTACAAAGCATGAATGGAGAAATCTCAGTGTTGTAGCCTTTGGGCCGGCAGTTCCATTTAGCATTACTGTTGTTTTGCCTGGGCTTCACTCTCTGTCTAGGTTGTAACGCAGCTTGCTGGATTCATCTCGACATCTTCTAAAACAGGATTTGTGGGTCAAGACGAGCACTTCTCCTTGTCGTACTGTGTTGTATGAAGAGGAATGTGGCATAAAGTGGACGCCATCTCTGGTTCTGCGGCGTCGACCCTAATCTTTATTTTAGAACGTCTATCGTGATGTAAATGATGAAAAGTTATGATAGGCATATTACCAGGGGCCCGCGATACGATATCATCCCGATACTTACAGTATGTCAAGATACTATGTTATTGTGATTTTAAACATTTTGCGATATTCTGTCATATATATTGCAGTTTTTCTTTTTTCCATCTGTAGTTCATTTCACTTTCACTGTAAAATGGGATTGTCAAGAAGACAAACTGACCAAAAACGGTCATGGAAAACGGTCTACTTTTTAATTAAAGTAGATTTAAGATTGTGTTTGATTGGTGGTTTTCACTTTATTGTTAATTGATTGATTTTTGCCTGGAGCACTTTTATAGGATTAACTGTCTGTACTGTAGGTCCCGTGTGTGTGTGTGTGTGTGTGTGTGTGTGTGTGTGTGTGTGTGTGTTCAGGCAGTGATTACAGTCCACACAGCCTCAATTAGTCGTGTCCTTGATATGAAAAAGCCACATGTATGTGTGTGTTGTTTGTGTAGCTCATTAAAAAGTGAGTGAAGCCACAGAGGAGCAGAGGGGAGCATCTGCATCCACTCTCCACCCGGCAGCCCAGATCTGGAGCCCTGGCCACCGGGGCTGATGGGAATCAGTCAGCTTCTCCTACGCCAAGCTGCCCATCTGCACCTATTATCTACACCCTTATCGAGGGGTGCGTGGAGCGCCGACCCACCCACACTCTCAACTGGTAAAATCCTGACTCCTGGTCAGTGTCTCTCAGCGTCAGACAATGGAAGAGAGTAGTATGAGAGACCAAAAATCTGCGTAAGGTGATTGGGGGGTTCTTTGTTTTTATGTGTAAAAGAAACATAAAACAAAGAAGAGAAAGGAGACAACACACGAGGGCAGGACAATGAGTGGACACAGTCCAAATCAATTCAAGAGACATAAGCAGTACCCACCTCAGGATATTAAAATAAGACGTTCATTCCAACTATAATCAAGGTTTTAAAGTCTGATGGAGGGACTGAAGGACACGGCGGGTTCTGCCACCTCTTGTTGCCCCGCTGAGCCCGTCCTGCCTCTGTCTCCCTGCTCTAATCCAACCAGCGCCACGGCCTCAGCTGTCGGCAGTTAGTATTCCTGCTGCCAAGGCCCGGGACCACAGGGAGCCACACACACACACACACACACACACACACACACACACCTGCAAACTCAGAGACACGCATGCACACAAACACAAACACACACACACACACACACACACACAGAGACCCACAGACTAGGAGACACGCAAACACAGAGACCCTTAAACTCAGAGACACACACACACACACACACACAGACCCGCAAACTCAGAGACACGCACACACACACGCACATGCACATAAACACACAGAGACCCGCAAACTCAGAGACACACACAAACGCAAACACACACACACACACACACACACACACACACACACACACACACACACACACACACACACACACACACACACACACACACACACACACACACACACACACACACATACAGCTTTCACCTTCCTAGTCTGGCATCCCCCAGGCAGATTCGGTGTGTTGGTTAACACACATCTCTAGCGGCAGAGTAACAGGAAGGGGATTTCCATTCTTGCTCATTTGGTATTTTGTCCATAATTCTCTTCTTCTCATTTGCCTTGCAGTAATGTTTCAGCACTAATACACTAACACACGGTTTGCATTATAGATGAAGCTGCCACCTGCCTCCTCCCCCAGTGTGTCTGAGCAGAGGGATGGAGGGGCACGGAGACGGATGGTAGAGGGGAGGGAAGGTTTGAGGGAGTTAGGGAGTGGGTAAGAAAAAGAATGAGGGATGTGAGTAAAACACTGGATGGATGAGTGGATAGCTGGATGGGTGGACAGATAGATAGATGGGTTAATGGATGGATGGGTAGATGGATAAATGGATGGGTGGATAATGGATGGATGGGGTGTACAGAAGGCTGGATTGCCGGTTTGTCTGCCCCCCAGGATGCCAGACTGGCCATGCAGGAAGTGTTAACTGAGCGTGGATCCAAGCCATATGGTGCCACTTCGCATGCACACACACACACACACACACACACACACACACACACACATACATACACACACACACACACACACACACACACACACACATACACAGTAACTATGATGGCGATCTGCTCTTTGATTTTGATGAGAGAATTGTGGCAACAGATGAGAGGCCAGGGAAAGAAATGGTCAAGAGGTCTCAACAGGTCCAGATCTCGTGTTCTTGGCCACAGTGTTGGGCAGGTGGCTGAACCAAAGCAAGCCCAAAGCTGGGACCAAAAAGTAAAAAAGGCCCCCCAAAACGGCATCTCTTTCTCCATCATTCTGAGATCAGACCACACGATATTTAAATTTTTTCAGACGATCTGCATCTTATTATGATGCTTCATAGATGATGAGAACATGGTAGACCACATGCTGGGCCCAACGTAATCTGCCAATCACGGCCTGCTTTCTTCACAGCTGGACTTAGATATGGCTCTGCTACCTGCAGTATGAAACCGGTGTGGTTTAATATCATAGACTCTATATAGAGGTAGACAACGCATACCGAAACCCTGCGCCTTAAGTCCCTGACACACCAACCCGACGGCTGAACGTTGGAAGAAAAGGCCGGAACACTTACTTACTTTTACTTTTGGAGGCATGGGGTGTGCAATAGTGAGCAGGTAGTGGAGCCGCTGTGTCGGAGTCCCGCCCGTACACCCACCAGACTAATCGAGTGTCACTCCCAGCTGTCAACCATGACGTTTCAGCCCATTTTTATAGCATCAAATAACTAATAAAAATCTAACTGATCAGCGAAGATGAACACTTCAATAAACAGCGGGATCAGAACTACTTATAATGCCAGAAACCATTTTTGGTAGAAATGTATTTGCCATGTATTTAGTTTTGGGCCCATGGCCCACCCACTAACAAGGAGGGGGTGTGGCTTATGACATAACATGTAGCCATCCACCAGTGAGCGATCCAGATGTTTTGGCTTACACACTGTATGAGGAACCCCTGGTTCCGACGAGCGAGGTCAGCCCAAACCACATTTGATTGGATAAATCTAGGATGTGTAACCAAACCCGAGTTCAAGATAAGTCATCCACAATATTTTTTGTTTTACAAGAAGACAAATTAATGAGTGCAGACCTTGTTAGTGGTTGACCTTTCCTCGTTATATTTACTAGCTAGCTGTCTGGATTTACCCTGCAGAGGTCTGAGGACCAGGTAACCATAGTCCTCAGATTGGACAGATAGTCTAGCTAGCTGTCTGGATTTACCCTGCAGAGATCTGAGGACCAGGTAACAGTAGTCTTCAGAAATCCACCAGAGATCAAGACAGAGACAGGGGAAGGGGACGGACATCCGGCCCCTGAACAATCCCTGAAATGAAATGTCGTCGATATAGACTAGTGTCCAGCCTACTCACCGAAGTCAGCAAGTTTGAGCTCTCCAGTGTCGCCGATGAGCAGGTTTTGTGGTTTCAGGTCCCGGTGAAGGATGTACCTCTGGTGGATGTAGGACAGGCCTCTCAGTAACTGGAACAGGAACAGCTGGAAAATACAAGTCAACAAAGGAAAAAAATAAACATTTTACAGAACTATATGACATATCTATATGTACAAACAACATGGGGAAGAAAGTTCTAACGGAGAACAAGGAGGGCATGATTGTTTCATCCAATGCTGGATCATGTACATCAATATACAGTAAATAATCCTTCAAAAACTAGGGCTGGGTACCAAATTCAATACTTTTAAAGCACCGGGCAAATTGTCTCCTCAGTATCCAGAAATGAAAAATGCCTAGTCATCAGCAACAGTGAGCGAATCAGCAAGCAGCAAACACAAAGATATTAATGTCTGTAATTGGCTGTCTAAGGTTACACGTCGTACAGACACGCAGGAAAAACTCTAGGTCACAGAGTAGGAGCTGGAACACAAACTAAAAGAATTTTGGAGTAAAGTGTAATTTGTTTGTTGCTAAAATGTGATTTTATGAAATAAGTATTGAAAAAAAGTAGCGTACAGGAACTGGTATCAAAGTCACGGTAATATATTTAAATCATACCCAGGCCTGTTTAATATCTATCGTCTCCCTTGTCTCAGACGAGTGGCACACTAAAACTGAACATCACACCCCCCCCCCCCCACCGCGTCAAAAAGCAACGCTGGGTCAGGTGACTTTGGAGTTTGTCATGGACGCAAAAAGTCTCCTTTAGAGTTATATCTAGACGTTCTCGGTCGGGACTCTTGCGGTGTTCCAAAATGTTTCAGTGACACTGGGGACACATTTGGGACATGATCCCCGGTCTACTGGGGGAAGGTCCTGAATTGTTTGACCCATCCACCCCCCAACCAAACTCCCTCTCTCCCTCTCCCTCTCTTTTCAGTCTTTCCTACTACTCTCTACCGTTGTCTCTTAACACTACGTCGTCCTCCAGCGCCGCGGTGGAGCTGCTGCTATGCCCGGAGCTTTCCATTCAGACGCTGAAGGGGGATTTTTGCCTTGGCCTTGGACGCTGAGAGACCCTGACCGAGCGTCAGGATTTAAACGAGAGCGAGCGTGAGGACGGGTTGAGTTGAATTGCTGCAGAGTGCAGCGAGGTGTGGAGAAACCGATTTCTCACTCAAGTAGAGCTGTGACTTCTTTCCAGCGTAAATGAGTACCGGCATGAACCCCCTCCCCCCCCACCATGTTACAAATCAATAATGAGCCGTCAGTCAGGAACGCAGATCACAGACATTATTTCATCCACTTGGGACTATTGAAGTTATTTCACAGCTGATTACTAACTCACAGTCAAACAAAGTGCATTTACAATCTGAGGACAAAAGACACACCGGGGAGTCCAAGTGATTTTTGACAACACTAAGATAGAACAAATGCACTGACATTTTTTAAACTATTTTAGTCATATATGAAGCTACATTGTGGACCCAAGACTATAGTTGACTCATTTCAAGCACCAAAACAATTTCAATCAAGGGATGAGAGACATTTTCAAAATGCGAGGATCAACTTTTCAGCTTTAGGGCTAACTATGAGTTTGGGCTTCACTTTCCACAAAGTTGAGTGTGTTCTGAACATTTTGATGTGGAACACACGGGGTCCAGTTACATGCAAATACCCTTAAAAGGTGAATTTCAAAAAGATATGTATGAAATGCCCTTACACCAGCGGCTTTAACTGTCTTCTCCTGCTTCCAATGACCTCTTCAGTACATACATTGTGGCTGGTGATATATTTGATCAATTATCCTTTGCGGAGGATATTGTATTTAATTCAATTCAATTTTATTTATAGTTTCAATTCATAACAAGAGTTATCTTGAGACCCTTTACAGATAGAGCAGGTCTAGACCACACTCCAAAATTTACAAGGACCCAACAGTTCCAGTAGTTTCCTCCAGAGCAAGCAACAGTGGCGAGGAAAAACTTCCTTTCATGCAGAAACCTGGGACAGACCCAGACCCAGACCCAGACCCAGGCTCTTGGTAGGCGGTGTCTGACGACCGGTCGGGGTTAGAATGAAGAGTGGCAAAAACACTGACAATAAAATAGTAGTTTTTAGTAGTTCTTTGTAGTAGTTCATGGCATAGCAGGGCACTGTGCGGCCTTCCAAGGCCCAGCAGGACGTATTTACGTTACGGGGTTGTTTTAAAAGGTGACAGCAGAAATGTATGGAGGCGGGACGGACGTTTCTCAAATCCCACTATGAGGCTGACGCCTAATCTGTATTTTGCGTGAAGGGCAGCGAATGGATCGCACAGAGCATGACAGAACTGACAGCAGGAGGCAGGAAGCAGCGCGGTAAGAAAAGGTACAGTCAGTACACTTTGGAATAACTATATAACTACAAATCCCTCGGCAGATGATATTTGTCCCTGGGTCCAATCTAAGCTACCGAGCAGAGAACGCTGTTGGCCTGTCATATTGAATATCTGAGTAATACTCACGTAGTACTTCTCTTCCATCAAATGTTTCCATTACCAGTATCCTTTTTGTGAAGTTTACCAACCGTATTCTAATATAAGTTAATATACACAGAACTTGCGAGAAGTGGTATTTGAAAATGTGTGATTCCAAAGCTGCAATAATCAATATTTTAATATGATAAGTGGGTCAAATGACCGTGTTAACCCCTCGGATACACAACACATTCCAAACCTTTTAAAGCACAAGAAGCATAAAAAATGACCCCTGTTCTTTTTCAATATTCTATACATAGATTACTTTTTTAAATTAAATGATCTCATCACCAAGAGATGTAAGGATATATAAAAATTAGTTTTATTGTTATAAGTTAATATATACAAATGTATCAGGCTTGTTGTGGAGAAAAACATTTTCCTACTTATTTCACATGTTTGGTTTTTGCAGCAAATAAAACTACAGGAAAAAATTATGACGTTTAAAATGCATGCTCCGCTCACAGAAAAAATCCAGCGTTTCCTAAACTAAACGCCCCCCCCCCAGGAGCCGCCACGCTCGTGCGTGTGCCCGTGCCCGAGCCTTTGAAAACTTTCCGGAATGTTACACTTGCAGTCCAGCGTAGAAAAAGAGTACTTTAAAAAGTACTTTCAAAAGTACTTTAAAGAAAGCAACGGGATGATTTCCCAGACAAATATAATATTCATTATTCATAAAAAGAAAAACACTCATGAAAATGCATGAATGCACTTTTGCTGACACGGCATTTGAGTAAAGAATGAAATTGCATTTGGATTTACATTTTTACAGCCCGATATCTTACCCCAGAAATCAACCGCGGCTCCTCCACCTGCCTCCAGAGTTCATAAACCCAAACAGCTTTTATCAGAAGCATAAAGCACAAAGTGGATCTGCTGCCGTTGGTGGGAGCTTTCAAAGATGGATAGCAACAAAATGCTAATATGTATTCAAAGTCAGCGTTACATCAAACTTGTTTTGTTTTCCTCCTGAGATCTGGCTACAGCCCCACCCCAGCCGCCCCGACGACTTGTCAATCACCAAGTAATGAGGCGTGCACCAAACTGCGTTCAATTTTTTTGTTTCTCCGACGCCAGCGCTCCCCTCTCATTTCTCCCCTCTCACTGATACTATAGTCCCGGCCAATTAAGCTGATTCAAGCGCCGTGAAGCCCAATCAGAGCCGGGCCCTGTCTAGCATCTGGAGTCACCGGGTCATCGCTACCATTCCTGCACTCTGCAGGTTAGGAATTAGCATGGGAAATGTGCTTACTCATGTATATCAAATGCACTTCTGAAAAGCCCTCGCCTTGTTAGGGGTGCAACTGCACGCTAATAAAATGAAATGGGCGGAAAAAAAATCTCAAGTTATTCTCTTGAATTCAAACGTCAACCCTTTTTAAAAGAAGCTTTTTCTTTCTTTCTCTGATTGGAACAGCTCAGTTCCATTTGCTTTCTAATATTGGAGGAAAAGTGAAGTGCTCAGAGGCCATTCACACACACACCGTACCGACAGTAATAAGGCTGTATGCTGTTCTCAAGATGGCCAATTTTCAAGTTAAAGTACGTAGATGTGTACACAAAGAGGCTCAGCGTGGTCAGTGGTAAACAGTGGGCTTGTTTTAGACATGGCCGCCCGCCATACAAGCTCGCCCAGCTGTAATAAGTGAGTATGAGATGTCCATCTGGGAAACGGATTGAAAAGAAAGCTGGGACCGTACCAGTTAACCACTGGGGCGAGCTGGAAAATAAAGACAACAAGGGGACAGGCCCATAAAGGAAGGTCAGACTCATCTAGCAACCCTTATGGAGCTGGCTCAGGTCTATCCTGGACCCTGCTGGGGGACTTCCTTTCACACACTGAGCCCCTTTCTCTTACCATGTGTGTGATCTCATTCCCAGGAGCAGGGCTGGGCTATATATTGATATTATATCAACATAATATGAGGCTAGATTTCATCCTAAATTTTGGATATCGTAATATTAAAAGTACAGACTTACGAGCCAAACTTCCTGTTCTATTTTTTGCCTTTACCCACTTAGTTATTGTATCCAAACTACTGGTGATTACTTATCAAAACTCTCATTCTGTTAGTATTTCGCAAAAGCACCAATAGTCAACTCTAGAATAACGTCTAATAACGTTTTTTTGACCATATCGCCCCGGTACCTGAGGTTTTTATTTTTGGGTCTTTGTAAATTATAGAGTGGTCTAGACCTCCTCTATCTGTCCTGGGGTAAGTCCTGTTATGATTTGAAAGGGAATTGAAATTTAACTTAAAGATATGAGAGTATAAAAGGTGACAAATTCCCCTGCATGAAAGTTGGCAGTGGACACGTGAATGTGGAAGTAGTTCAGTTTGAAAGCACAAGTCTGATTCTGAAATCAAACACACACACAGACACACACACCAACACACACACACACACACCAACACACACACACCAACACACACACACACACACACACACACACACACACACACAGGACCTATGGAGAGTTAACCCTATAAACCTACCATAGAGTGGTCCAGGCAAAAAAATCAATTAAAAATAAAGTGTAAACCACAGATCAAACACAATCTTAAACACACACACATTTAACGAGTTGATGATACACATCATAAATCGCAATGTGTAGTTCTTTCACTACAGAGTCTCTGGTGTGTGTGCATGTGTGTGTGCGTGTGAGAGAGAGAGTGTTTAATCATGATGCATTATTAGTTCATAACTGCAGGGGATATAAACCGTGTGATCGTAGTTTAATCAACCATTCACATAATCCATCACCTGAGGAGTGATCCTACCGCACAAACAAAAATCCATCATCAGCACCATAATGAAAAACACAAGGCATTTTTCTAATGATGAAGTGTGTATTGCCTTCATACGCTAGGCAAGCAGAGCTCAGGATCAAGATAAGAATTATGAAAAACTGTGAGGATGTGTGGATTGGATCGGTTTTATCTGTCCGTGGAATGTAGCAGAATTTGTCTCTTTAGTCTGTTACTCAATGTGCAGCAAAGCATGCACCCATTTATCAAAGTGACAGCAGCACAGGGGCCTTCATATAGTTTCACTAGGACACACACAAAGTAAAAAGCACAGAACACAGGAGGTGTGTTCTATATTGATGTGATGTGATTATGGAAAACACTACAAGCTAACAAGCTTCAGGATACTCCGGCATCAAGAAACAAATCAAGTCTAAAAGTCTTAATCCCAGCAGCGATACATAAAAGAAAACAGAACATATTACCAAAATGTCTGCCTTATTAATAATGTAAATGGGAAGTGGATCCTCGGGAAGCACATGCTCAGTAAACTTATTGACTCTTAGAGGTGCTGTAGGAAGGAGTGTAAAGATCCAGGACCAAAACATTTGAACATTCACAACTTCTTAGTCCCCCCCCCCCCTTTCAGTTAAACCCCGAAACTGTCTCCTAAGCCCCTCCCCAAAGGAGAGCTAGCGGGGGGAAACCTATCTGCTCGTGCACGGGGAAGGGGGAAGGGAGGACACAATGAAATGCGTGTGCTTGAGCAGTGACTGACAGGCAGTTTGACCCCCCCCCCAGCCTTGATTGGTGCATCTGAACAGGGAGCGGTGGATTTTTGCAAGTCGCACTACAGGCTGTAGGTGGAGCCAGAGGAGCCAACCAGCTTCGTGTAGTTCTTCTCCAACAGAGGGGCAGTTTCAGCAGATTTGACGAAAGTTAGTTCTAGAAGGTGTCCCTACTGCACCTTCAATGAAGTTCTTATGTTCAAGTGAGTGTGAAAGTGTGTTGTTACGGTACACACAATTCGTGGTTTGTTATTGCCTCTGTTTTTGGGTGACAGTTCAGTATGTTTTTGGTAAAAAAGGGAAAATAAGAAAAAAATGTAAATTTCATTGGACGTTCATCCGTCGTTCATTGGACATTATTACAGTATGGTCACATGTATGCAGCGATCAACACTTTATAAAGTTATTTATCAATCTGGCTCGGTGGGAGTCTGCAGAGGGAGGCTGCCTAAATGCTGCGGGGAGACGTGGAAGGTGACCCGGTCTGTTTTTGGTTCTTTGAATGGATCGATTCATTAAGGTGATGGTTGCATGAACGTGTCCTGATGCTTTTTTGGCTTCTTATATTAACTGTTGATGTGTAGTCTCTGCTAGTGTCCTGATGCTTTCTGCAGCGACGCATGACATAAAAAAAAGCTTATATTTCTGATCTAGCCGCATGTTTTTATTGCTTCTTCCTGCCATGGTCTAAAGTCATCTGGACAAAGGACTGCGGTTGAAAATTTGACCAAATATGTTAATTAATGTGCGTTGTTCTTTGTAAATAGAAACTAAATGTTTGAAGTTTTTACACAAACAGAACCGACTGGAATTAAAGGTGAAGGTACGTCATTGTCACATACACATAGCAAAATTAATTCTCTGCATTTAACCCCTCCCTCAAGGGAGCAGTGGGCAGCCAATCACATCTGAGCCAAGGATTTTGCAGACAAAATCCAGACAGCTAGCTAGACCATCTGTCCAATCTGAGGACTATGGTTACCTGGTCCTCAGATCTCTGCAGGGTAAATCCAGACAGCTAGCTAGACTATCTGTCCAATCTGAGGACTATGGTTAACTGGTCCTCAGATCTCTGCAGGGTAAATCCAGACAGCTAGCTAGACTATCTATCCAATCTGAGGACTATGGTTAACTGGTCCTCAGATCTCTGCAGGGTAAATCCAGACAGCTAGCTAGACTATCTGTCCAATCGGAATTTCCTGTTGACGACTAAAACTACTTCTGAACGTTCACATGTTCCAACAAAACAACTTCCTTCCTGAGGAATTTTGCCCATTTAGCAGCAGGACCGTGGCTTCGTCCCAACACTGCATTTAAGGCATTGTAATATTTCCTTCTGTGGTTAGGACAGTCTCCTGACAGGGCGAGAGACTGATCAACATTGACAATGTGAATGCTCTAACTGCATCAACAATACATTTAAGTTCAGACCATCATTGTACAGGTGAATCAAACATTGACAAGAACTCAAAACACACACATTTGGCTTCGTTGACAAATGTCTAAAGCAGTGTTTTTGCTGAAATGGATAAAAGTGGGGAAGTCAATGAGGGAGCGCTAAAATGTGTGTGTTAAATGGAGTGAAAAGGTTCTACCATCTGCCAGCATTGCAAAGAGCCCTTATCCTTTCTACTAAGCATCTGCACAGTGTTGTCCTTAATGGGCTGAATCAAGAGACACTGGCCACTGAGGAATATAAAGTTCCTGGTATGCCCAGAACGGTCTTTGGCTGATAGTTTAATGAGCAGCTGTGTAGTTCTGCTAAATACAGAACGACCAAAACACCCAAGACCAGAAAACCAGGACAAAGTGGCTTTGATGTCCCTCCATCATTTCTACAGACATGTTTTGAAGTCTGAATTTGTTTCATGCATGTTATGTGTATTGGCTCACTCAATGAAGCCACAAAAGAAATCTATATTTGGTCAAAGAAGGTTGTGGACGAGCAAGGAGTAACCACTCCAGCTTACTGTGATAGGTTGAGAGACCTGTCGATCAATCCACATTCTCCACTTCAAAGGTGATTTTTTGATAGCCTGGAAATCCAGACCCAAATCTGAAAGATTAAAGGTCTGGCACAGAATAATGAAAGTTGCCCATCTCGCGGGCTGGTACCAAGCCTACATTTGAAAATCTCACTGCACGCAATTGGATAACATTGTGACCAATTACAACAACACACAGGTTGACATGTCCAGAGCCCCATAAGCTTAGCTACCAGCGGAGCTAACTGGTAGATTAAACTGTTGTCACCTGTTGTGCTGGCCTCTGGCCCCGCCTATATCAGATACACCGATGGGATTGGTGCAGCTGGCCTCTGGCCCCGCCTATATCAGATACACCAAAGTGATTGGTGCAGCTGTCCTCTGGCCCCGCCTATATCAGATACACCGATTTGATTGGTGCAGCTGGCCTCTGGCCCCGCCTATATCAGATACACCAAAGTGATTGGTGCAGCTCTCTTCTGCAGCTCGCCTCTGGCCCCGCCTATATCAGATACACCGATGGGATTGGTGCAGCTCTCTTCTGCAGCTCGCCTCTGGCCCTGACAACATGAGTTCATCACTTCTACAGACAATATATCATGACACTGATGAGCAATGTGCTGTTGGTAGCTTCACTTGTAATGCACTTGTGAGAGCTGTTATTTGGCTTGTACACATGGTTTGTGGGTGTCGGTTTCCGTTATTGATCCGTGGAGATGCCATGGCGACACAGCAGTTCAGCTGAGTACATGGGATCTAATAAGAGGAGCACTTCAGCAGCAGAATGTGTGAGCTCATACACTCTCCCTGTGTTCGATTACAGCAGCGCTGCTGACAAACTGCAACACAAGTTTCCAAAAGATGTTACACTGGATCCTCTCGTTTAAGCAGACAAAGAGAGAGAGAGAGAGAGAGAGAGAGAGTGAGAGAGAGAGCGAGACACACACAAACAAACACACACAGACCCACAAAACACAGAGACCCACAGACACACACACCCACACATACACACACACACCCCTACAAAACCCACACACACAGACCTACTCACGCACAGTGACCCACAGACACAGAGACCCACCCACAGACACACACTCACCCACAACACACACACACACACACACACACACACAAAAAGCCCTCTCTGGTTCTTGACCAATAATTGCATCAGCAGTGAGAGTGTGTGTCTAAATGTTAATGTGATCTAGCAGCAGTAGAGGTTCTAATAGCTTCTGTGTTTCGGATTAGTAAACAGGAGGATGGTGGAGTCCCTCTGGAAACACACTAATGACGGACATTAACCTCCTTCACAGTGCTGGTGCTTGTGTTTGGCTCCAAACTGATCGGTTGCTGACATCACATCACTGACACGGCCATAGTTTCTCTCTGAGTGAGATGAGAGGATTGACATGGCTGTTGTGTCCGTGTGCTGCAGTAAGGGGCGCTGGCTGGGCTCTATCAACGACGTTTCGTTTCATTGTTCAGTCAACCCTGGAAATCTGGCCAGTAGTCCGTCCCCGACTATGGATATCTGGTCCTCAGATCTCTGCAGGGTAAATCCAGACAGCTAGCTAGACCATCTGTCCAATCTGAGGACTATGGTTACCTGGTCCTCAGATCTCTGCAGGGTAAATCCAGACAGCTAGCTAGACTATCTGTCCAATCTGAGGTTTCTTTTGACGACTAAAACTACTTCTGAACGTACACATGTTCCACTAAAACAAGTTTCTTCCTGAGACAATTTAGCAGAGGCACTGCCCTACCCCGCCCAAGATGCCAGAGCACGTTTTGCTTTGGCATGTGAGAATAGACGCAGGTTAGCCTAGCGTACCATAACAACATTATTTGATTAATCTGTTCTGTAATTTGTGATCAATAAAAGTCCATCTACTCTAACCTGATAATGGTCTCAAAGACTCAATGAGAGTAAGAGGTTTTGAAACTAATGCATGAAACCTTCAAAAACCCAATCAGAGTCTCTTGGTGGCCATTATACTGGGCTTGTTTCCCTGTCCGCTGCCAGGCCTCATTAGACCTCCTCCATGATGCCTGCTCCCACAATGCACTTTGTTTAACTTGCCAGTTTACTGCCCTCACATTAGGTTTCCACCGCTCTCCCTGTAGAAAACCAACAGCTCAGCCAGCACAGAGCTTTAACCGCGGTTACAACCCGTTCTCTCTCCCGACCCATAAAACCCTGACGCTTGGTCAGTGTCTCTCAGCGTCAGATACCGACGCAACAATCCCCCTTCAGCGTCTGTCTGGAACCCACTGTGTGTAAGCCGGGGCGCTGTCAGATGAAGTAGTATTAAGAGAGACAACGGAAGGGAGTTGTATGAAAGACCCAAAATCAGCATAATGAGGTTGGTTGGGGGGGGGTAAACAACACAGGACTTACCCCCAGGAGACCGGCGTTCATGTCCCTTCATGTTCTTGTTCCGCGTGTCACTGAGACATATATTTTGTTACACCCCCAACTCCATCTTTTTTTTAACCTAAACAAAAAGTCTATGCCTATAATGTACATGGCTTCATATCTGCTCAGTGAACTGCATTTAAACTCATTTTGGTGGCTGTGGATCAGGTCTAGAGCAGGTAGTTGGAAGTTAGTTCAATTCCTGGCCCTGCAGTGCCATGTCCAAGTGTCCTTGGGCAAGACCCTGAACCCCGGGTTTCCCACCGATGCTGCCTCAGAGTGTAGATGTGTGTGTGTGTGTGTGTGTGTGTGTGTGTGTGTGTATCTGATGAGAAGGTAGTTGTTAAGACTAGAAAAGATACAGTATATAAGAACAATCCCGAGCCGAGCAACACCTCGCTCCCGCTCTCTCGGAATAATCCTAAATTATTCATTTAAATCTCAGCCAGGCTGTTGTCTGCAGGAGAAACACTCATTACTTATGGAAATCCTCAGTGGCAAAAAGGTGTGAGGTGTTACTTAACAAACGCAGCCTGAACTGTCACATCCCAACAACCCCCACCAACACCGCCGACACGTGGCCTCATTCACTCCATCATCATCATGTCTTTCTACCTGACACCAAACAGGACATATATCACGGTGTTAAATTGGGTTTTGATAAAACACATTCATTTCATAATTACAATTTTATTCATAAGTAGGTTACATAAATTAAAGCTTTGGAAAGCTTTTTAATTATACGTTGCACCTTTTGACAGGCAAAATGCATCCTAACTGTTTTTTAAGATTTTTTGGGGGGACGCTTTTTGTCCTTAATTTTCACAGGACAGCTGAAGACAGGAAAGGGGACCGACATGCAGCCAAGGATGCAGGTTGGAGTTGAACTTGGGGCTGCTGGGTCACGGACTAAACCTTTATGTGTGTCCGCTCGCTCTACCAACTGAGCTAACCCAGCCACTCCAACCTATTCTTAAAAGAATTACTTAAGGGAGAATGCACAACTTGACAGGCATGTTCCAGGGTCCATGTTCCAAGTTTTAAAGAATTCCCTCGTGTCTCTTATCTACTGCTCCAAAACTGACCGAACTGAAGAAGAATGGAACAGGTAGGTTTAGGAGAAGATGCTGGGGGGGGGGGCATGAAGGGACACCAACCTCCGATCTCCTGGGGGAAAGTCCTGGGTTGTGTAACCGATGAACCCAACCACAACCAACTTCCTCAAGAGGATTTTGGGTCTTCCATACTCTCTACCGTGTTAACACTGCGTCATCTTCCAGCGCTGCGGTGGCGCTGCTGCTCTGCCCCGTGCGCTCCAGACAGACACTGAAGATGGATTTTTGTGTCAGCGTGGGACGCTGAGAGCCCCTGACCAAGCACCAGTATTTTACCGTTTGGGAGCAACAACGCCTTGCTCATTTATTTCAATCATCCTCATCGTCTTTGGGATCGTGATGCCGCTACACAGAGGCGATTACCGTCCTTCCTTTCTCTGTGAAAGCCCTTTGAGATGAGGCTCGCTACAGAAAAATCTACTTGAATTCACTCCATTGTCATTTCTTTCTACCTCGTTGATGTAACTGACAAACAGAACAAATATCACATCAACGAGCCTAACCAACAGTCTCACAAAGGTTCATGTCTCACGTAACAGCAAGGACTGTCATTCCAGCTAGGGTAGGCCGTCTTTCATTTATGTTTTGGGCATTTTAGGCCTTATTTGTGACGGGACATCTTAGTCATGAAACGGGAGAGTGGGG